>NC_137885.1:12244913-12332413 GCF_963924005.1 Protomyctophum bolini | reverse complement strand
CACAACATGCACATTCTCCCAGGTTAGCAGCCAACGTAGAGCATGTTTCACGTGTATGAGTGTTCTCTAAACAGGGTTTGCCCAATCATCGCCGTCACGTACATTATCTTTACACAGGACACCATGCTCTCTGTACAGTAGCGCGTATACTCACTATACTGTGTAGGCCTACTACACCTCTCTATATCGCTCCTTCTATATATCTGCTTTCTTCCTCCTTTTTCTCCCTCGATTTTTCAATCTTCTCCATTCTTCTCCCTCTCTGTATCTTTTTGTCTCCTCTCCTCTCTGTTTTCTATTCTATTCCTGCTCTCCTCCTCCTCTCCCCCTTCCTTTGGTATTGCTCTCTGTGTCTGTCTGTCTGTCTGTCTGTCTCTCTGTCTGTCTGTCTGTCTGTCCTCTCTCTCTCTCTCTCTCTCTCTCTCTTCATTCTCAACACCCATTTCTTTCTGCCACTCGAAGGAAGAAGTGTGACAAATGGTGGTTAGCATGGAATCATGGCAGAGTGAAGTGGATAGAGCACCCTAAGCCCCCCCTCCCTCCCCCTGGTTGTAATGTCCTGACACACTGTGAATCAGAGCCTCTTTTTTCTGGGCCATCCATCACCAGCTCCGAGAGGCGACCCGCGGCCCGGCAGCATCTATGCCCAGGCACCGCCTTATTGATTACTCTCTCTCTCTCTCTGTGTGTGTGTGTGTGTGTGTGTGTGTGTGTGTGTGTGTGTGTGTGTGTGTGTGTCTGTGTGTGTGCGCGTGCGCTCATGCGTATGGGCTGCTATATTTGCGCGGACGATTTTACTGCTCTACACTTTTCCATGGAGCTATCTTAAGGTTTAGGTTTACGGTTGGACTTTTTCAATTTGTATTTAATTGCAGATTTTTTAATTAGTAACTGGTCAACAGCCTCATGCACTCGGCGGCCGGCACGAAAATGAAGGCCCTGCCCTAACTGGGCCCTGCCCTACCTGGGCCCTGCCCTACCTGGGCCCTACCTGGGCCCTACCCTACCTGGGCCCTACCTGGGCCCTGCCCTACCTGGGCCCTACCTGGGCCCGGCCCTACCTGGCCCCTACCTGGCCCGGCTCCACCTGGGCCCTATACCTGGGCCCTCATCAAACCCTGTACACTCAAGAGAATGCCACCCATAGATCTCCATATACTGCATCTCCATATATCTGACATTCCATTATGTTGATCTGTCCTAATCAAACCCTGTGCGCTCAATGCATGCTCCTTACAAGTCAGGTACATAATGAATTCCACGTTGATCTGACCCCAACCATGCCAAAGCGCCAGCGCTCGTCCAGCAGTCTGCCGTCAACGAGGTGGATGCGTGCACTCGCCCTCGGGCGTCTTACTGGTTTATATTGTGTACACATGAAAAATATATTTCACTGTAGTTTGTTTTACGAGTTGTATGTGTGTTTTCTGATGTACTGTTTGATTGTCCCTCTCAATGACTAACATTGTTTTAATTAATAATTAAGGCTTACATTGGTGTGTTTTAGGAAAAAAAACACACAAAGTACACAGAAAATACGCAGGTTTCTGCCTGACAGATGTGAGACCGTCTGGGATTTAGGATCGTGATATTGTGATTATGGCATACGTTTTGTCTTTTCAGTTTTAAAGACTGGTTTAAAGGTTAAAGTTATAGGTTGTAAACTGTAGTCTGTGTGTGTGTGTGTGTGTGTGTGTGTGTGTGAGAGCGTGCAAGTAAATGTGTGTGTGTGTGTGTGTGTGTGTGTGTGCATGCCCCCACCTTTGATAGATTTTAATGGTGAACTATTGATTTCTGCCAGGCTCCAAGGTGCGAGCAGAGCAAGCCATGCAGCGGCCATTTGTTGAGTAATACCTACCGGACACTGTGCTTTCACTGCTCACTATTCATCACTCAGAGACAGAGAGAGCGAGAGAGAGAGACAGAGGGGGAAGGACAGACACTGTGTTGGTGTGGGTAGTTTTTGAGTTGGGGGGGGGGGGGGGGGGGGGGAAGAGAAAGGGGCTGCAGAAAAACAGCCCCTTAGAGGAAGTAATCACACCGGAAGTAATTCTCTCTCTCTCTCTCTCTCTGAAAGTGAGACTTGACAATGAGCATCTTTAGTTTAAAAAAGAAAAAAGTGTGTAATATCCCTTCATGTATCTATCGCCCTCTCGCTCCCTGTGCCTCCCTCCCTCCTTCCATCTCTCTCTCTCTCTCTCTCTCTCTCTCTCTCTCTCTCTCTCTCTCTCTCTCTCTCTCTCTCTCTCTCTCTCTCTCTCCTGTTTCATTTAAAGTTAATCTGTTGCATTGCAATTCAATGCTCTCTCTCTCTCTCTCTCATCTCTATCTCTTTCCCCCTAGCTACCCCACCACATTTCTCTTTATCCTCCCTCTCTCTCTCTCTCTCTCTCTCTCTCTCTCTCTCTCTCTCTCCCTCTCTCTCTCCCTATGTTCACCTGTGATAACACGGCGGGTTGCTTAATAGGAACCCATCAATCACAATGAGGGTTCCAATTTTGTCCGGGCCGGTGTCTCTGCTGTGTCTCCCGGATCTCCTGTTTAAAGAGGCTCATAATAGCGCTGATAACATAGTTCTGTAGAAGAAGCTCCTCTGATCCTCACTCTCAGGGACACTCCCCCCCAGCACCCCCTCCCCCTAGGACCATCCCCCCCCTCCTCCTCCTCCCCCCCCCTCCTCCTCCAAGAGCCTGCATGCGCTCTCCTCTCCTCCCTCCTACCCCGGGATTGCACCACAGCTGCAAAGTCAGCATCTCTTTTATGGAAATTAATGGAGAATCTGACAAGATATGGGGGGGGGAGAGAGAGAGAGAGAGAGAGAGAGGTTGAGAGAGGTCCACAGATGTGGAGAAGGGGAAAATGGCTGATTTTGGTTTTGATTATCTGGCTTTACCTAATGATTTTTGCTCCACCGCCCGGCTCGATTATGCTCGCATGCAGGGAAGAGGTTGTGTGTGTGTGTGTGTGTGTGTGTGTGTGTGTGTGTGTGTGTGTGTGTGTGTGTGTGTGTGTGTGTGTGTGTGATGAGGACCAGGGTATCGGCGTGGTGCAGGTAGACGATGTAATACAGTATACGTACTGTACAGAAAACTCAGCATTACCACTGTGACAGTCCTCAGATTACTACAGCACTCACTATACTCTACTTTGCATCTATTAATTGTAGCAACAACAACAACAACATATTTTGCAGCCAGGTCAAACTGCGTTGTGAACTTACAAGTAGATCTGATATTTCCACAATATTTGGAACCAAGTCAAACAAAATGGCTTGAAAGTCTTAACTCCTACAATTTCTAAGTGCTTATATCAGGGTCCCCAACTCCCCATGCAGTTCACACATATGATTATTTTGGTTGGTCACTTGACTCACAATGTGCATGCTTGTACATGTAGATCTGCTATTGGCAACTACAGTACAGTATTCTGAAAAGAGCCTACCCTTGAGTATGTCAACAAAAAGCAATTTTTTTTAACCGTGTTTATTTTCGCCTTTTCACCTGAGAAAGAAGTGAAGTCATAGTCGCTTGAAAGGGATTGTCTGGAATCCTGGATGAATAGTCCTTTAGCACATTGTAAGTGTTTTGGCCATAGAATGGCCAGAAGGGGGCGCAAAACCCCTGGTTTAGTGTCACTGAAGGTTATAGCTGAACCCCTGAGTCTCAGTTCAACACAGTGGTTCGGGCAACCTTTTCAGGCTCTGAGTGACCCCTCCAAAATAATCATATTTAAACCATTCAGGCCTGACATAATTCTCTTTTAAATATCTTCTAAATCATGACAGTTTTCTGAAATACCTTCTGAAAATATGTTGTTCCAGGGACCTCCCACCCTATAAGCAAAGATTTGAGTTAAAAACAATATATTTTCAAAGATTTGTCACATTTTCGCGTTTAAAAAAAAAATAGTGCTATTTTTCAGTATAACATAATGCTTAAAACACCAAGAAGGGTTCCCGCCCATAATGAGGAATTAACTTTGGACCTCCCCAAGCTGGAATGTAGAAGGCATTACATTTAGTTTGACTCTGTTCCACAGATAAATATTGTGTGTAAATATAGCAGATGTACAAGCTCACGACTCGTAGATGGCTATTTTCACAATTACTGTTTGCCTCATTCTTACATTATTTGACAAGTTGGCCGCAATTCTTTCAGCGATGGTCTTTTTCTTTGCCTTTTTTTATTTTTTACTTTTTTTCATGACATTTTACTCTCACCTGTAGGGGACTGGCCAAAAACCATGTGGAGACTGGAGACCCCCCCCTGGGGGTCCCGAACCCACAGGTTTAACTGGGTGGAACCCATATGGGTCCAGTTTGCAGACCTGCTGCGAGGCGATCGAGACCCTCAGCCCCACTCACTCACTCACAGCTTTAAGGAGGGAGCGTTAGGGAGCTGCTATTACCTCTACGTTAATGTTATTGGGGTTTTTAACCCATTCAAGGCGGGAACCCCTTTTGGTGTTAGCATTATGTTATGCTTTAGCTATTGAAAATAGCAAATCTACAAGCTCGTAGCGCGCCACCAAGTGGCGCGCTACGAGCTTGTAGGTCTGCTATTTTAGAAAAATCGGAAAAGGACGACTGACATAGAAACATAGCTTTTTCAGAAAACTGTCAGGATGTAAAAAACATTTTTAGAATCTGATCTCGGGTCAAAAGAATCCTGACAGTTTTCTGAAAAAGCTATGTTTCTATGTCAGTCGTTCTTTGATTTGTCAAAAATGGCAGACCTGCAAGCTCGTAGCGCGCCACTCGGTGGCGCACTTTGAGCTTGTAGATCTGCTATTTTTCAATAGCTAAAGCATAACATAATGCTAACACCAAAAGGGGTTCCTGTACAGAATGGATTATCTACTCATTTCAGCTGACTGTCACCGTGGACTCAAATATCAGAAGGATCAGGTTATTGAAGTTTGTTAATGGCTGGTAATTATTGAGTTATTTATTGATGATCATTTATTAATTATTGTAATCGGTATAGTAAAATAGTTAAAAGTTAAAATGTTAGGTTTTTTATTAAAACTTCAATATAGCGCCGTTACATATATATAATGAGACAGAATCTTATATTTAAAAAAAAATCATCAAAAATAAAGCATGTACTAGTTTTCGATCAATAATATTAAACGTTACACAAAATACTTAAGGATTTACAGTTGGAAACAAAAGTACGGTCCAAAGGGTTATTTTATTTTATTTACACTAAAACACAAACCTAATTAAATTAATGTTATTTCACTGTATTACATGGGTTCTGAGGCTGTGTGTGTACAGTACATGTATATGTGTGTGTGTGTGTGTGTGTGTGTGTGTGTGTGTGTGTGTGTATATATATATATATATATATATATATATATATATATATATATATATATATATATATATATATATATATATACCGGTATGTGTATATATATATATATATATATCTTTTTTTTTAAGAATAAGGATTCCAGCACAGGTTAAGTAGATCAGAGGCGGGGACAATGGCCAACTTCCTCTCTGCTTGTCACCTATTGTGTCCCGCGCATTGGAGGATTAAACCTGTCAATCAATGCTTGTATCCCATGTTGTCCTGGCAACCGGACAATAAAACGGCCCTCTTCCAGACTTAACCCGTTAAAGAGATTTTAATGGCATTTTACTGAGACGGGGGGGGGGGGGGGGGGGCGGGGACGGACGACGGACGGACGGACGACAAATGATAAAATACATGCTGTATATAGGCCTATAGGCCTAATGGTTAAACAATAACTGTGTGTACAGTACATGACTGAATCTGAATTCAAGTATAACTTGTGAGCAATTTGCAGTAACATATTTTATTATTTTTAGAGATAGAAATCTAACCCTTTTCAAGTTTTCAAGTGTAACAGGGAGAAACACAGCGTTGCCAATGGCACGTGTATATATATATATATACGATTGAACACTGTGCTTCCAGGAATTTATCAATCCATGGAGATCTCTCTAATGTGTGTGTTTTGTTCCATATACGACATTATGGCTGGAACTTTCTATTATCCTATATAGCCAATATTCTATAGATTTTTTTTTACTAACCAAACACTCGAGAAGTGTGTTTTTCTTTTACATTATATATATCAACAAATTGATTAACCTTTTCATCATATTGAAGACATCATAGTCTACAAGCTTATGACGTTTTTATTTTTCATTTGTAACCTTTCGGGGAGAGAGAGGGAGGGAGGAGAGGGAGAGAGAGGGAGAAAGTGGGAGAGAGAGGGAGAAAGGGGGAGAGAGTGAGAGGGAGAAAGTGGGAGAGAGAGGGAGAAAGGGGGAGAGAGCGAGAGGGAGAAAGTGGGAGAGAGACAGGGAGAAAGTGGGAGAGAGAGGGAGAAAGTGGGAGAGAGAGGGATGGAAAAAGGAAAAGGATGGAAGAGGAGAGAGAGGCACCGGTTGCTAAGTAGGGGGAAAAGAACAAAGTTCTTCCCTCGGCTGGCCGAGCATCGCAGACATCAAAGTGAAGACATTGTTTAGGGGGGAACAATGGCTGCCGTCACAGTCCAGGAGCGTGCGTGCGTGCTCGCGCATGTGTGTGCGTGTGTGTGTGTGTGTGTACGTGTTGCGCGTTTGCTCTCGGCTCCCAGAATCCCCCTCTCCGATGGTGGAATCAGTTCATATTGAAAGCCTCCCCAGAACAATGTAATCCAGATAGGCCTCAGAGGGGAACCTCACAGAGGCCCCCCTAGCAATGAGAAACAATAACCTTATTTTGATGATGCTTTGATGGAAAGATAGTACACATCATCACAGTGTTAATTGAAAGTGCAACAAAAAAACTGCCCCCCAGGGTCCGGATTGCACTCTGTGTACTGTTTTCCCTGACTTGAGTTTGACTCAGTGATATTATTGGTTCAATGCAGTACATTGTTTTTAGTATTGACTATATTTTGATTATTATTGTAGATTAATTCTTCCCTTAAAGGTAGGGCACGTGAGCGTGACATTCTTTTGTTACAATGTAGCGTTAAATATCTCTATATTCTGATAGTATTCTTTCATTGCTGTATAGAGTGCTTGTTCAGTAACCGGGGAGAACCCGTCTTTCCAGCTCTTTAATACCAATTGTATCCAATCAGGAGATTATAAATAGAAATTCTAAAGAAAAAGTACCAAATCGTATAAGAATCTGTGTCATTTTAGATTTTAGCTACATATAACATACAGTATAGGCCTACCAGCTCAAGCTCACTTGAAAGTGTGAAACATTTTACAATATTTTTGATCCCTGGCACAAAACATTTTCAGATGGGGGTGTTACATACAATACATTGTGGGGGTCCTGGGCACGAAAACGTCTAAGAACCATTGATTTGTTTTTAGAAGGCATTTGTAGAATCAGCCTCAGGTCTTAACCCATTTAGACCCGAGGACGTCTTCTAAATAATCAACAGTTTTCTGAAAAACAAGCGATGTTTCTATATCAGTGGTTCTCAAACATTTTCATGTCAAGGACCCCCACAAATTATATGTAATTGTAATTGGCCTCCGACCCCCATCTCAAAATGTGTTGTTCCAGGGACCCCCCAGAAGCAAAGATTTGAGTTAAAACGTTCGCTCTGAAAGAATATATATTCGAAATGTGCGCCACATGTTCACGATTTTTCAAAAATAGCAGCACTACAAGCTCGTAGCGCGGCACAGATCTGCTATTTTCCAATAGCTAAAGCATAACGTAATGCTTTAAAACACCAAAAGGGGTTCCCGCCCCAAGGTAAAACAACAGTACTTGAGTAGTAGATGTACTCAGTTATTTTCCCACCACACTCGCACAATGCAGCCCCAGTCCTAGTGGAACATCTCCTCAGTCAGCTGCATGGCAGCATATGGGAATGCCATCACATTGTGGTCTGCTGTGTTGACATTCTCATAACCTCTGCATGTCCATATAGCCTGCCTCACACACACTCACTGACACTTCAAAACCATAGATGGACTGCTGGGGAGAATGAGGAGCATGGAGAGAGGGGGGAGAGAGAGAGAGAGAGGGAGATTTATTTGTATTTTTGAAAATAGATTTTTGAGAGATGGAAAGAAACAGAAGCCCAACGAGTGTGAGAATATGATCATTAAATTGAGCAGTAAGCTTTATTGCATTTTTTTCCCCTTTTGATATTAACCCATTTAGGCGAAAAACCTTATGTTTATGTATCAGTGGTGCTCAATATTTCATGTCAAGGACTCGAATAATTATATGTAATATGCCTCCGCCCCCATCGGAAAATGTGTTGTTCCAGGGATTAAAAAAAAAATAGCAGATCTACAAGCTCATAGCGCGGCACATAGTGCCGCGCTATGAGCTTGTATAGATCTGCTATTTTTCAATAGCTAAAGTATAAAATAATGCTTTAAAACACCAAAAGGGGTTCCCGCCCAAAATGGGTTAATGGTGGAGCCTGTAATGCATGCATTTTGCATTGTCAATAAAGACCAAAGTCAATGACTCCATGTAATATAATAAACGTTTTGTATGTAGCAACCTTTCTTAACAAACTTGCTTGTATAAAAAGCAAAGAAAAACATTAAAATAAAACTGTAACCCTAATTATAATTATACGTTTGAACTCTGGCATCCCCTGTTCTCGGAATGTCGTAATTCTGTGAAAATGGGCATTTTAACGAGCTCACAACGCCTCACGATGTGATTTATAGGGACAAAAGGAGTGGACCCAGATCTCACGAGGACTCCGCTTTTAGTGGTTAACGGGCCCTTGCAATATTTCAGAATTCAGATAAAAAATTAAGTTTCATCTTGAGTTATTTTGCCAAAATTTTTGGATATTTCATTTTAACGAGGATAATTAGTTATCTCTGTGATGCGTGTCATGTTAAAGGAGAATTCCATGCAAGAAGGCTTTCTTACCTTTATTTGTAGTTGTTACGTCCCCACCAAAGAGGTCCAGGTGTTATTTTGTGCAAAAGCATATTATTGGCTATTTTCCCTACCATACGCCAATGAATTGCATTGAATTGCATTGAATTGAATGGGGCATTGGGGTGTTGTCCTAATTTGCTTATTTCCATCGCTCAAAATATATATTTTTTGTAAATAGTATCCCAAGCGGCACACTTTACTACTTATTTCGATGGAAATAAGTGAATTAGCACAAAAACCCAAACCCCATTAAGCAAAGCCTTCTATGGAATTCTCCCTTAAGGTTTATTCTGAAGCTGCATTGTAGGCCAACATGACTTCAGTCACTTGGCCAGAGAGAGGTTCACATTAAGTTACCTCTTTTGGCAGACAGCCTCTTAGTAGAAAAACCACATCCAAAATGTCCCCGCATGCGCTATGGAAGCCAAGCGTGAGACGTGTGTGCTCAACATGCAGTGTACAGGTCAAAAAAGCACACTGTAGCTACTAAATAAATGTGGTGTTTCATGGTACTTTTGACAGCCAGAGAACCAGTCCGACCTTGCCTGGCACTCAGCTGACAGTTATGCATATTATTACATATTATACAGTAGGCAGACACTGGCAATACACACAAAAAGTATTCTAAGACACACAAGAAGTATTGTTTTGATGCTCATACTAGTTTTTGGCAGCACATTTTGATTTTAGTTTTAGCCTTAGTCTCTTGAATACATTTTAGTCACCTGGAATGTTTTATTGTCGACTAAATGTCATAAGATTTTAGTCGACTAAATCTACAGTTGATTCAGTCGACTAAAATGTACTTTGGTGGGCCTTGATGCTGTCATAATGACTGATTTTACACTATTTACACTATTTTCAGCATTCAAACAAAGTGTAAAATGACTTCTACTGGATCTCTTGTCCACTAGTCCCTTCCTAACATTTTAGTCTAGTTTTTATCTGTTGACGAAATTGTCCATATATTTAGTTTTAGTCATCATAGCTTAGTTTTCATTTAGTTTTCAGTGAAAAAAGGTTAGATTCGTTTTAGTCGACGAAAACAACACTGATACTAACCTTAGGAAGTATTATGTTGGTTTAGCACACTGTTTCCCAAAAACTGGGGTCGGGACCCATTTGTGGTTTGCGGACACATTTGGTTTTCATGGTTATGATTATTTCAAAACATTTTCAATAAAACATAATCAAAAAAACTAAAGTAAAAACAAAATTCAATGATTTCAGAAATAAAATGATTTTCAGAAATAAAATAAAATCACACCCGTGTGATACAAGCTCACAATGCATTATTTAAGGTGTTTTACATTTTTAATTTAAAAATTTGAGGGCAATTATAATAATGTATTAAGGCGACTTATTAATTAACCAGGGATCCTTTTAGAATCTCCACTTGCTAAACAGAGAATCAATGAAGACCAGGAATATTGACAGTAAAACACGCATGTGCGTGCCGTGCACAGTGACACACACGCACGCACATGCACGCTCGCAACAGAGAAGGAGCAATTAATTAACACTAACATTAATCACGCCTTATTAGCGGAGGGCTGTGTGAATGCTTACAGCATTGAGCGCTCGGTTCGTTAATGAGACTCATTAGTGATTTAATGAAGTCAGGTTAAGTTGAAACAAGAGGGATGTGAGGCGGGGTGGCGGGGTGTTGAAAGATAAGAAATATGATTTCATTATTCTATGTCATGTGCTCATTTCAATGCCGTTGAAGACACATAATGTATCTGCATGGACACAGAAAATGAAATAACTTTGGTACACTGCTTGGAGGAGAATATGTGAAATTATAAGTTACTGGATGTTATCCTAAAGAGTCAGTTAGTATTGGCCGATCATTTACTATGCAGTCCAGTCCATCCATCGTCAACCGCTCATCCGTAGTCGGGTCGCGGGGGCAACAGCTCCACCAGAGAGCTCCAGACTTCCCTCTCCAGAGCAACATTAGTGACTTCCTCCTGGGAGATTCCGAGACGTTCCAAGGCCAGTGAGTCGAGGTGTTTCCTCTAACTGCGACCTTGGCCTGCCCCGGGGTCTCCTCCCAGTGAGACGTGCCTCGAGGACCTCCCTAGGGAGACGCCCGAGAGGCATCCTAACCAGATACCCAAACCACTGTAGTCGTGTGTGTTAAACCCTCTTCGGACCGGACTTTAAAAAGTACTCTTAGCTTCTCGTCGCTAGGCAACAATGGGTGTGATGTCCATGGTGTGATGTCATCGAAATCCCAAAAACTTTAGTGGTTTTAGAGGCTCACTTTGAGGTGATATGGGGTGAGGGAGGATGTTAGGAGCTCAATAAAAATATATTGTGACCTCCCGGTTAGCATTATTAACGTTTCTATTGCTAGATTACGGCTGTGACTCTGACTCGAAAAGGGCTGATTACTACTTCCGGGTAAACCAGGGTCTTTTTCATGCATTCTGCTGGCACTTGCTCCAGAGTGGTACCTTGGAAATTGATAATGAAAGTTCTGTTTCTTTCGTGTGTTTTTTTTAATTTTATTTAAAAGAAATGGCATATTACAGGAACGGTTTCAGTGCAGCTACAGGAGATAGACACTGGAGACAGGGGGGGGGGGGGGGGGCTCTGTCTACTATGACTACAATATTATCTAATTTAGGCCTGACTTCGAAATTTTAATTCTGACAGTTTTCTGAAATGCCTATCAGTATCAGTGGTGCTCAATATTTCATGTCAAGGACCGCAAAAAATATATGTAATTGGCCACCGACGCCCATCTGAAAATATGTTGTTCCAGGGACCCCTCCAAGAAGCAAAGATTTGAGTTAAAAACGTGCCGCATTTTCACGAGTTTTCAAAAATGGCAGAACTACAAGCAAAAACAGCAGACCTACAAGCAGACCTACAAGACCTAACAATAATGCTTAAAACACCAAAAGGGGTTCCCGCCCAGAATGGGTTATACCAGTGCAGAAAAACGATGTGCCTAATTGTTTCCTGTTCCCTGCGGTTTGGAGTAGTTGATGGGGTGTTTTGTGCCCCTTTGAGTCCCATGTAAGGAAAGACAGCGGGGGCTTCTTATTGCATTAAACAGAGCAACCATTGAGTTCTGAAACATATGGAGTGAGTTCCAGAATATATATACAAGAGAGTTCCATAGTGTGTGTGTGTGTGTGTGTGTGTGTGTGTGTGTGTGTGTGTGTGTGTTTCTAAAACTAAAACCAACCACAGGCAAACGTTCCCAAAGTGAGACATCCAGGCTGTGGAAAGAGATACTGATACTCAATATGATGATGTTGAAACGAACGTTATTTTCTTTAGATTAATTAGTAATAGATAGTTTTGCAAAGTGTAATCGGGAACAAACCCTTGCATGAACTATTAACATTTTATACACTATAGATTTTAACACATTGTTTTTGACACTCAAAAGTATTTAATGCCCCTCCTTTCATCCAACAATTGAATAATATGATAGGAGAGGTATGGGGTTAAAAGCAGAGGAATGGACACCCCCCCCCCCCCCCCCCTCCCTCCCTCCACAGGCAAATGCAGCACTGTTTTTCCGCCCAGCTCAATCTCCAGGCCTCGATTCTGACCTTTTTAACAGCCAGGAGAGTAATAGGGGGTACCAGTGAATGTCAGCAGGCATCACAAAAGGAAGCTCTGCCCAAATTAGTGCCAGTCCTGATTGGGGCCTGATGTGCACACATGCACACACACGCACACGTGCGAGCGAGCGCGCCCGCGTAATCCGATCCCTCTCCTTACTGTCAGTGAACAAGTGGCCACCCGCTGTGCGAAAAAAGGGCACGGTGAGAAGCACTCTCAATCACCTTCAATTAACCCCCACCCTCCCCCTCCCTCTCCTCTCTCTTTTCCCCAACTTTTAAAGGACAGTGTCTCCACACGTTGAAATGGGGTTGGTGGGGTGCCGTCTCCGGCTGTGATGGCACACACGCACACACACACACACACACAGATATTGATTTATTGTGCTTTTCGGCCAATATTTATGTCTGGCAGACCTCACGCAAGTCCAGACCACCGCTGGCATCAGGGAATCATTAGCACTGTCTGGGTGGGGGAGAGGTGCGGGAGCCTGGACGCTTGGCTTTGAGTGACACCTCCCCCGACCCAGCGGTTCCTTCTCCAACCTCTTCTTCTGGATCGGAGCCCATACTTGAAAATCCCGCTTGAACGAAAGCTAAAGTGAGGACTGTAGAGGATCACAACACTGTGAGTGCATGGGGCTGCTGTTCAGACATGCATTAGTGATTGGTTGATGTATATCAAGGCAATTTCTATACGGAGAGGGCCACGGACATATTCATTTGCTGACTGACAGCCTGCGGGAACACCACGTTTTGACATGGAAACACTGCTTGGTTCTGTCCTAAACGCATTCAAGGCGGGAACCCCTTTCTGGTGTTTTTTAAGGATTATGTTATACTTTAGCTATTGAAAAATAGCAGATCTACAAGCTCATAGCGCGGCACTCTGTAGATTTGCTATTTATCTTAAAATTGTGAAAATGTGGCGCAAATCTTTGAATAGATATTCTTTCAGAGTGAACGTTTTTAACTCAAATCTTTGCTTCTGGGGGGGGTCCCTGGAACAACATGTTTTCAGATGGGAGACGGCAGCCAATTACATATATTTTTTTGGATCCTTGAAACGTGGGTTTTACAGAAAACATAGGATTGAGAAGGCATTTTGTAGAATCTTCCCCAGGTCTAAATGGGTTAAACGCTATATCGACGACGTTGCGACGTGCCGTGAGCTTTTAGCATTTTTTGGCAAAGGGAGTATAGCCGGGAAAAAGAAGTGGTCCAAGTACGGCTGTGGAACCGGGGTCTGTTTCACTGGGAATAGAGGGTTTAAGTGGTTAAATGATTAGACGGCTGCAGCCATTATGAGCTGCTCTCTGCTCTTTTGTGCCACGCTGTAATGAATACTGAGGAGCAGCGTTTGGAGCACTTTGAGGACCTAACAGCCTTTTTAATCCTTTAATCCTCAGGAAAACCAATTTCACCCTTACACACACACGCACGCACACACACACACACGCACACACACACACACACACACACACACACACACACACACACACAGTCATATGAACACGTCCATGAAGACACATGCACACAAAGGGTTTGCATTTAACCTGCTGGTGTGCGTGTGTGTGTGTGCGCGTGTGTGTGTGTTTAACCTGCTCTCGTTAATTTACCGGCTCAGAGACCTGGTGATCCTGGAGATTAGGTTCATTAAAATCACATATTGTACGCACTGTGTGTGTGTGTGTGTGTGTGTGTGTGTGTGTGTGTGTGTGTGTGTGTGCGTGTGCGTGCGCATGCAGACGGGCCAGTGTCACCACTGTTGGGGTTGTATCTGAGGTTATCACGTCACTTGAACACACACACCAAATGATTCCAACCCTGGGCCACCCCTGTGGCTGCAGACAGCAGTGTTTGACCCAGAAAGGTATTCCTCCTTGACCACTTCATCTCTCTACATTTAATTGACCGGGGTCCCCTAAGGGCTGATCTGCATCCACACATTATGAGCTTGTAGATCAGGTATTTGTGACAGGATAATGTCACGTGCCTCAAATTGCAGACCTGTCAGCTCACACCGTGCTGTGGATGCAACATGTTGTGAGCTTGACATGACGCCATCTTATGACGGAGCATACATTGGGCATTATTAGTCATTTTAGCATGCACAGCTTTGAACAGTTAGTATACTGCTATTTCGTACACACACACACACACACCACAAGCATACACGCTGTTTGAAAAGTTTACTTTGCGTTTCTACTGTACATGACAACACTGCACTAAACAAACAAAGGGAAGAAAGAATAGGTTAAACCGTGTTAGTGTTGAAAACATTTTTCTTTTGATAAAAGTAAGCGCAGCCAGCTGGAAATTATCAGCATGGCTGGAACGCACATTTGGCCAATCAGATTGTTTGAATAAAAATGACCCAGTGCATATGAAATATTGTTATTAATAATGACTGCACGGGCTCTCATAGAAATAAGCTCAAAGGAGCACAGACAACTCAGCCAGGGGATGCTGAATAGCAGTGTGTGCTGAATAAGGCTGATAAGGCAGGCAGGCAGGAGGGGTGTGTGTGTGTGTGTGTGTGTGTGTGTGTGTGGCAGAGGAGAGAATCAAATGAGGTGTTGCACATATGCAATATCGCCGATGTTGGGCGGAAACCTGGTATTTCCACGATTTAACTTTTGATGTTTTTTTTCTTGTTTTTTTTGTAAATGAATGCCTGGCTTCGTCTTACTATACAGTGGCATACAAAAGAAGCAACTAGCACATTGCAATGTGATGCGTTGCGTTGTCAGTTTGTAGATCAAAAACAATTGTAATTATGTGAAGTAAGTAGTTATGTGTGTCTGTGGATTTTATCGAACCAAATATAAATGTATGGATCCTGTGTAGTTATTTATTCACAAGCTCTTCCCTTGGAATAAATAATGTATTAATGACCACATTGGATCCAATGAAACACAGGTTATTGTTTTTTTAATTTTTATTTAATGAAAAGTAACAGTTTTGGACATATAATGTTTCCATCCGACAGCAATGATGAACTGTGAAAATCGGTGTCGGCAGATACTCAAAAATCAAATGATCAGAATCGGACCGGGAGCAAATCGACGCGATCGGGACATCCCTACGGGTCCATTCTTCATGAGCTAAAATTGATTGAAAATGATTTTACAGAGTGTGTATGATCTCTTTATGCATGCATGCATCTGTGTGGAATTATGGGCAGTGAGTCCCCGCGTCTGTGCATGTACTGTATAAGCGTGCGCATGTGCCTCCCGCTCTTCGCTATCAGTGCGGGATCAGTGTCTGTCAAGTCACTCGCAGCCTGGTCGTGTACAGGAAGCGGCCATGGGCCCCTGTGACACTCCATAGGTGACATTTTCTGATTTGAAAGTAGGTGAATTGAGGGTACGGTGAAGATATTGTGTGCGTGCGTGCGTGCGTGCGTGCGTGCATGCGTGCGTGCGTGCATGCGTGCGCTTCCGTACATTAATGTTGGCATAAGCCAAGAGGACAGGAACGCCTTTGCCTGGGAGGAACGAAACAAGCCCTCCTTTCTGTATCTCCCCCCCCCCAGCTTGGCGGCCATGCTTCCTCTTAAAGGTGGGGAAGCAACATAATTAGACAGATAAAAAGCCAGCCGGTGAATGTGGAGACCTCTGATAAGGTCTAACGAGACCAAACAGGCTGGAGAGGAGGAGAGGTACACTGTGGACATATCTAGGCAGAGAGAGAGACGATCTACAAAGGTCGCGATGTGTTGCGATGTGACACATTGTGAGCTTGTAGATCTGCTATAGAAAATAAAATGAATTGGGAATATCTTTTAATATTTAAGGCACAAAATATCTTCAGATGGGGGTCAAAAACATTCGTTTTTGGGGGTCCTTTGCCATGAAAAGGCTTGAGAACCACTGGCATGAGGGAAGGGAGACACGTCGTCCGTGGTCGAGATCATGGATTTCACAATGCCACGCCGGACTTTCCGGTCCTTCATTGCCATCCCCAGTTCCTGCTTACTGATGCACGTGTCCCTACAGCGATGACATCAGGGAACGACAGTTTTCTACCTCTGGTCTGCTTTGAGGCAGGAATCCAGAGAAGAAGGGACGATATAACCTCATTGTCAGCTCTGTAGCGGTGGCCGGCAAACCGTTGTTCTTCTGGATCGGACATGTATATAGGGATGTATGTATAGGGATGTATATAGGGACATATAGGGATGTATGTATAGGGATGTATATAGAGATACAGCCGGAGGACTGAAAACACAGGGAATCGGAACAAGCGGTGGAGAGAGGGGAGGGGAGGAGGAGGGCGACACGGACAGAGAGAAGAACAGACAAGGGTTATTGGTGTGAGATGACACATCAGACGGATCCCACGCTAGACAATCTGATCTCTCACCTCTCCTGCTGCGCTCTCTCTACCTCCAACTCTCTCTCTCACTCACTCTCTCCCCCTTTCTCTCTCTCCATCTTCATCCATTCTCTCCCTCTCTCCCTCTCTCTCTCTCTCTCTCTCTCTCCTGCTGTCCACCTCTCTGTGTCCATCTGGGTACAAGGTCTGCTCTCTGGGAGGCGTCACAGTTTATCTGTATCAACCTGCAGCAAGATTAGCTGACACCTTTCACCCGTCCTGTCTAACGGCCCGCCCCGCCCTGCGGTTGCCACCACCTCATGCCTCATTCTGCTGTATATACAGTAATATGCCCACGCAGGTATGGCTCACATAATGACGGCGGTCATCTAAAATGGCGACCATCTTTGACTCTATAATGCTATCGTGTGTGATTCAGCAAGATACAGTGTGTGACATTACATTATCAGCAATCACCTGTCTCAGGTGTATACGCCTCAAGTAGATTATTTTGTTAATTTAATAATCAAATAAATAAATATCAAGACTGATTGTTTCAGCATTTCCCCATTGTGGACATGTCATGATAATACACATAATAGGCAAACAATCAGCAAATACAGGTTACGAATTCACAAGGTTCTATTTTGCGATGTTTATTGAGCTTTTAGATCGGGCATTTTTGGCATTTCTTAGCGATTCGGTGTCTCTCGAGCCAGACTGTAGCCTCCCACAATTTCCATAATGCTTCTGCCGTACAGTCTGTACCTGTACAATGACGAACATGACAGCTTTTGGGGGGGGGCTAAAATAGAAAAACACAGAGTGTGGCCGCGCAAATACAATTCTCAGTGATCTATTAAGAAGCATTAGTGCTATGTCTTCCATGGTATCATTGAACGTCATCATTGAGGACATTGAAACAGAAGCTGGAACCAGCTGTCCCCGTTCTTAACGTTTGGCCGTGACGTGGCATCGTCAGCGGCGTGGTGTTTCACCTGGTCTAAATGGTATCGATATATATAAACACAACCATAGCGGCTGAATAGCCCGAAATAAGACAATCAATCAAATCTTAAACCGTCTCAGGCCACATGTCTCTTAGCCACCGCGCTAATTCGATCCCATTATTCCCGTCTAAGGAGGGAGTCCATAATGGATTTGTGCACTCTAACAGAAAATGGCTTTTTGAACCAACATACAATTAGCGCCGGGAGTTTTTTGGGAAGCCGTCTCCGTATTATCACTACTATCGGCCTAATGGGACGGGGGTTCTATAGTCTGAATGAGTTAGAGGACCAGGGTTAATAATAAGCAGGGAAAGTTTTTCACTTTAATTCACTGTTCCAGGAGAGGTCCATTAATCAAAACACACCAGAAGATATACCCCCCCATATTGATTTTAATCTTATTTATTCCTCTGGTTAATTTACCACAAACTGGCCCTATAAATTCAACCTATATGGCGAGCACATTGACATGTAAAACGTGAGCCATTTCAATATTTCTCCTATAGCACACACGATGTGTGTATTGGAAGAATAGCACAAAGTATGTACAGTACGTTGGGCATACATTGGCCCACTTCATCATACTATAGCCTAAATATGAAGATTGATTGATTGATTGATTGTACAACAGCATAAGGGAAAAACCCTTGGATTCTTTTCAATATTAGTCAGTGAAAAATGTAGATCTCTCAAGCTGCTTACAGTACATGTAGTCTTAATCCACACATGGATCCAAATGGGTCCATTTGGTTCTATTGGCACACACCTGGAGTAAAATGAACACCATTTCACTGTGTAGTGTAGTAGACGGCAAAGCAAACCTGCAAGGCTAAAATGGGTCTAGTAGGGATATTATTATTATTAAACATGATGACTGACTTGTGTGTTGGGTAAACAAAGCCTTTGCGTCTGCTGCCCTAATACTCTGACATGCCAACTCAGCCAGGGAGGTGTGTGTGTGTGTGTGTGTGTGTGTGTGTGTGCGTGTGCGTGTGCAGGATTAGGTTTAAACTGTGCGTCGGCAAGGCCTGTGTCTGTATGCAAACACAGCCCTGCTACGTTAACCCAGTCTGATATCACAATGCATAATCTCTGCTATTTTCTAAACACACACACACACACACACAGCATAATCTCTTCTTCCCGCGACTGTCGGTGTGTGACCTCCACGGGCTGGTGCCCACTGAGTGACGGGTCTCTCATAGCAGTCTGTGTTAGTAGCATGACACACACACACACACACACACACACACACACACACACAGAGCATCTGAATTAATAAAAAGCTCACGTTTTGATGTCTCCAATTACGTTTGGCAACACGATGGCATCTAAAAAAAAACAGATGGACACGACCTGTACCAGTTCCACCAAAACACTTCCAACTTGTGTGCTTACATGTAGATGTCAAAGCTGGGCAGCGGGTTTTGGATGAAATAGTTTGCCAGTTTAAAGTGATCTATTGTAGCTGTATCCCTGAACCCTGCAGTTAAAACTACTATAATGTAGCTTCCATTAAGAAACCTGACTGAGACGTTTTAGATGTTTTTGATGTTTTGACCCACCATGAATAGGCATTGCATTTTCTTTGACTCGGTTCCACAGCTAAATATTGTGGAAATAGCCAAACTACAAGCTCACAACAACGCCTCGGCACTTCCAGTTTCAGCTTGTAGATCTGCTTTGCCGACTGGTGTGCCATGGACACAAATGTTTGTGGCTGTAGACCAGTGGTTCTCAAAGTGGGGGCCCTTCGAGTTCCTTTTCAAGGGTTCATCAAGGGTCCATTTGGTTCCATTTGTACACTCTAAAGCAGTGGGGTCCGGGGGGTCCTTGAGGGTTCCAGGGGGTACCCAGCTTAATAATAGTTTGTAACCATATGGACCCTTATGGGTCCGTAACTCTGAGAGTGTACAAATGGAACCAAATGGACCCTAACAGGTCCATTTGGTTCCATTTTGTACACTCTCAGAGTTAAATTAACATTGATTTTACCATATTAATTTGGTTCCCCGAGGTAGAAATGCCATTACATGGGGGTCCTTGAAATAAAATGGGTTGAGAATCACTGCTAGAGCCGTCAAAATCTTCTCTTATGGGGCTCCCTGGCATATCTTTTCTAATGTGGGTCCACTGGATGTGTCAATTTGGGGGTCCTTGACATGAAAAAGTTTGGGAACCACTGCTCTAAAGGCCTAACCACACCAAAGGGTCGATACGGTTTTAGCGTTGTCCCAGCGGTGTGATATGTCCTGTTGCACGTCGACCCACGTTGACACTAGTGATTCAAACGCATGGAGTTCAATGGCCCCAAACCACACCAAAGGGTCACCATGCAACTCCTTGCAACCGTTTGGACCCAAGGAGTTGCATGGCGACCCTTTGGTGTGGTTAAGAGCTTAAGAGTTATGGGGGTCCATGACATTAAACAGCTTGAGAACCACAGTGCTACAGCTAGGCCCCTCTCATCATCACACCCACTTTATTGAATTAGATCCCACATCAACGCCTCCCCAACAACTCCAGGAGGCTCAACAGTGAATTCTGAACAGATTTACAGTTAAAGGCTTACCTATATGTACCCTACAATATCCCCAGCAAATGATTTCCTCAGGGATTGAGGGGTGAGACTATCATCTTTGAGATTAGGCCATGTGCACAAAACACCGAGAAGAAGAGGTATTTTCGTTCGAATGAAATGTTGGTCCTATACAATTCTATACAACATACCAAAGGCATCCTATTGGGTATCAATGATGAAATGATATGCAGACAAAGAAAATGCATTATAATCTTTTGCATTGTAAGTGACAAAGTTAAACCTTTCTGTTGGGGGAGTCGAAGGGGATTATTTTTGAGCAGAGGTGATGATGTTTATTATTATGCCAGCCATTGATCCGTGTCTTCCCCGTTGCAAAGGTTGAACCTCGTAAAGGTTAATTGGAAAATAAAAAAAGAACAGTTGAGAAACTCTGAAGTCAAAGCCGTGTGGAAACTTACGAGTGCATAGATTTATTGTGTTTGCTGAAGACGGCGCATGCAGTCAACAGAGGGGAATACATTGAATACGAATTGGGCTTCGGTTTGTTCTCTCTGGAGAGTTTCTGCCAGCTCCCAGCTTGTTTGTTTTACCCTGTGTTGTGTGCCAGATGGGTGGAGTACGTTGTCTTAACAGTGCAATACCAGGAAGGAAGCCAATCATGAAAAATATTGCTTCTCTAAGTCAATTTACTAGACATATTTATTAGCTGACGCTATAAGTATTTCTTTTTAAAGCAAGGAAATGCAGTAGGCTATCCTGGCACGCTTTGCAAGTTAAAAGAGTGCAAGTGATTTACCACTTTCGCTGTAAAAGTCTGTGTTCATTTATCCCCGAGAGTGAAAACTTCCACCCAAATGGACCCTTTTTAGTGTGGTTGCCACACTATAGTAATTGTAACACTTTATTGTTTACTTGTCCCACAGGCCACAGTTTGCACTTGAGCCATATGTCAAATTGACCGGTAATCGTATGCTTGTATTTTGCTAAGAGAAATGTTGTATAGTTTAATTGATATAAATAATACATTTGTGCATTCCATTTCTCCATTGACGTGAATGAAAACATGCGAGAACTCACATTCAAGTATTCTTTCCTCGGAGACCGTAAAAGTGCTATAGTTACAAAACTTGGAGGGGAGGTTCATAATAATTATTATTAAAATGAATTAACTTATAATAATATTGGTTGGCCTTATGGTGGCGCTATAACAGCCCACTTTACGCTTTGGCTTATAACTCTTGAACCTTAGGTCGTAAAATCAAAATGTATTTCTCTGGATTTCTTGGGTCATGATGAACCCCCCCGCCGCCCCTATAGGCCATGCACATTTCCGTCAGGATACATTTCCGCCAATTTGAATTTTCTCCAAAATACGCTTTTTGCTCCTCCTACAGATTTTGTCCAAATCTCACAGAAATCGGTACACATTATCTCCGGACCTATCCAATTAAAACACCATGGCAGACTTTTGATAGTGCGTATCGTTAGGCCGTAATCGGCTTCCGAATTTAGTGGGAGGGGCCTATTTTACAAAAAATGCCACAAATCATGAACCAAAAGTCCAATCCACCCCAAATTTGTCGTGGGTGATGGCATCAACAGAGAGCCAAAAGCAATTCCATTTTCATCCATAGGGGAGGCCATAAATACAGAACATTTTATTGCGGCAACCACACTTTGCAATTTTTCCAATATTGCGACTGTTCTAGTTCTTAACTGTGCCAAATGGGACCTGGAGGCTCTCCAACTCAAGAGGACTCACTGCACTGGCATTTCATCACTGGAGTGCAACCTCTCTCTCTTTCTTGATTTCCCTCTGTCTCGCTTATACGGCGTCTTTCTCCCCATCTCATCCACCCTTATTCTCACCCCCCCCCCCTGCTTCATGTCTGTCTAATCCTGCAGAAAGCTCGGGGTTGTGTTATGGTGTTGGGGTATCTGACCTCGGCATCGTTTCTAATCCGGCTTAGTTCACTTAATGATGCCACTTGTGGTGCCACAAATGCCCGCGAGAAGTCTATAAAAGCCCTTCCCATTAAAATGCAAATCTGACCTGCGGAGCGAAAGCCAAGTGACACAAGAGTAGGATAATTTGACCATGGATGCCCCCCCCCCCTCTCTCTCTCTCTCTCTCTCTCTCTCCCTCTCCCTCTCCATGGGTTGAGGCGAGGCAGCAAATGCTCTTTCCAATAATAACTGATTGTGTGATTACGGCCACTGCAACACATTTGCCACTGAAATACACTCTCACATCGGCCATGGATAAAAAAAAATGAGAGAGAGAGAGAGAGAGAGAGGTTTTGGAGGTGTTGTAATGAGAGGGGGGGGATCATCCTATTACATTCTTTTTGTAGAGAAGACTCATACAATTTTTGCGTTGTTGTCAGGAAATGAACAAATGGTTATCAACGTTCGGGAGGGAGAGATCTCCCATCTTTGGGCCAGGTTTTTCCAGCTGATACTATTCTCCCAGCTCCTCCTCCTAGTCCCCCCCCCCACACACACACACACACACTGCAGGAAATGAATTTTCTGTGTGTGCCGTGTCACCCCCCCCTACAGTATATCTGCTGCTACCTTCCTCTCTTTATCTGGATATTATCCTCTAACCGAGAGTAGGGCCCTTTCTACGTCTTCAGAGGACTCGCCTCATGAAAGAAAATAAATAACATGCCTTATATGTCACGCCAATAGAGCAGTTTCAATTTACTGAATTATTTGGCGGAGGAGGAGGGATTCCTGTCCATTTCTCTCAATCCTTTTTTTTTTTTTGTCCTCAGACGGGGAGGGGATTATGCCATATCATATCCTCAGCACACACACACACACACACACACACACACACACACACACACGCACACGCACACGCACACGCACACACACACGCACACACACTTTTGTTGGAAGCTACCTTATGACAAGCTGTAGTGTAAACTGTAAAGTATTGTACTTAAGTATACAATTTATCTTTACTATTCCAAAGGCAAATATTGTACTTTTACAACAAGATTTTGATTATTATTACAAAACATACATTAACCACTTCAACCCTATATATACATTTCAAAATAGGCGATCTATACAAGCTCAATGCAACGCATTATGAGCTTGTAGATCTGCTATTTTTCTGCATACTGTGTACTTTCTACTTTTGTCCGGATACCCCGTCCAGCACAGGCTTCAGAAGACGGGGGGGGGGGGGGGGTCCTTGACAATTGGCATGAAATAGTTTGAGAACCACTAACATGGAAACATAGGTTTTTTTCAGAGAACTGTCATGATTTAGAAGACATTTTGTAGAATTGAGCTCGGGTCTAAATAGGTTTAATGTTATATTGTCATTAACGTTTGTGTCGTCAATGAACCTTTGGTGTGTCGGGGAATAGTCACAGTGTGATGTTAATATTCAGGGTCTTTGGTTGTATTTCCAATTGGCTCGCTCGACAGTTCATGTTTTTGTGTGGTGGAAAAAACGAAAACAAAACAATTGCACTTTTTGAAATGCTACTCCGATGCAGTAGCTTGCAAGGTTAAATTTAGAGAAACTGTGACATGGCTGATAAAAGGCCTTTATGCCTTCTTTATCTTTCTTTTTAAATTATCTATTATGTGTGTATCTCTCACACATTCTATGAATATATTATTCTGACCGGGCTGTTGCAGAGGCAGGTCTTTACTGTACTGTTGGTGATGTATCTGTTATGTTATTATGCCTTAATCACCTTTTCTACCACTGCTCGTTAACGTTGCGCAATTTAACTTTGTTCCCCCCATTTTGGTCTGCGATTCCCAAACGTCACTGAGGCGTGAATTGTTTGTTTTTTTTCAGTGTAGTTCAAACTTCAATAATATGCAATTGAAATAATTGTAATCCAACTGTATTATTCCAAAAAGAGGACAACATACAGTATGTCTTGGAAGACGTAGATTTTCTTACAAATTATTAGTGTATGAGCCTCCCATGAGACATAAACTGTTTAAACCATGAAGACCTAAAAAAAGAAAAACAACAAATCAAAAAAGAAACACACACACACACACACACACACACACACACACACACACACACAATAAATCCCTGAGGCTTATTTCCATTGTGATCCTATATGAATATATTATAATTCTACTCTCAGATTAATGCGAATGGTGAATCCTAATTTTCCTTTAGCTGGCCGCGTCAAATGCAGGATGAAAATAAGCGTGTTTTCAGTGAATGTGCCCAAACTTGTTACACATTTAGTTGTTGTTGTGGTAGTGGTATTCCAACTAACTCACATACAATGTCTTAAAGGATACACCAGATTTTACTGCAAATGTGTTAAATGTGACAAATGTTTTACTGATTCGCTCAGATTTTGCACTTTGCATTTGATAGGGACCAAAAACAAGAAAGGAAATGATTAAAAACTAAAGCTTGATAAGTAGAGTGTGACATAATTATTTCAAATCAGTCAAATGAACTGTTCCTGGACTGAGGACATCCCATCTGTGCTCATTTGGCCTTTAGAAGAGCCTGTGCTCCTCAAATGATGGGGATTGGCATTCGGTCAAAATGGCATTTTAACAAAAATGCAAATATACTACTCTTCATAGTAATAGGTCGTAAATTGTTAAGTACATATTGACATTCACACAAATGTAACCACAGGGCCACGAGTGTGACATATTATATTGAGGCTTTCGAAAACAGGCTTCTATATTGGAAAAGTATTGCATGTCGAACACAAAAAAACAACTTGAAACAAGAAAGCCTGATTTATACTTATTCGGTGCGACGGTGTTGCATGCCACAAACATACGGGCCGTGTAGTAGATCTGCTGTTGTTGACATGCGACGCCGTCGTATACGACCGGAGTATAAAATAAGTGGAACTCTTTTTGTTCTTTTTTTTTTTTACCTTGCAGCTCCGTCTCGAAAGCACGTCCACTTCAAATGACACGCTTTGACTAAAACGCCGTGCCGGGCCTGCATGCATGCGAGCTCCCCATTGAACCTGCAAACGCGTTATACAGTACACTGCCTCGTTGAAATGACAGCGCCTACGCTACGCGGTGGGAGAGAACGAGAGAGAGAGACAAAGAGAAAACGAGAGAAAGAGAGAGAGCATTTTGCTGGTGGTCATGGTTCATTCAGTGTTTCATATGTTCTCTGCACTCTTTGAAAAATGTGTGAGGGTGAAAGAAAGAAAAGAAAAGAAAGAAAGAGGCCAAGAGAAGAAAAAGAGAAGATAGCTGGCACCTCGCCAGGTTTCCCCTCATTTTCATCTGCTGCATTCATCATACCCCCGTGTCATCCTCTCTCTCTCTCTCTAGCTCTCTCTCTTTCTCTCTTTAACTGCCCTCATCGCCAGAAGGGTCTTTGGCTCCGTCTGAGGAAGTACATTTACTTGGGGGGAGGGGGGGGTCAGTGTCTTGATCTCCCCTCAGCCCCTGCACAACGGCGGCGGCGGTGGTGTGTGTGATTTCCAGAACACACCGGAAAGAGACAGACGTACTGGAGAGAGTTTGTTACTGTGTGAAAGAATCAGTGGGAAAAACAGAGACGGCAGAGGGAGCTCGTGCTGGGCGTGGGGGGTGGGGGTGGGAAGCTGGATCTTGTGTGGTCGAGAAGGAAGAAGGAAGCCCTGTCTCTCTCTGTGTCTCTCTCTCTCTCTCTCTCTCTCTCTTACACACACACACACACACACTAATCCAAGTCCATATTTTCTCGCTGTGGCTATAAGACAACGTTTAAAGGACCATAACTACGTCAATGCACACTTAATTGTCTATGACATCAGAGAGAATATCTAAAACCACATATTACACACATAAAGACCCCCAGGAAAGTGTTCTAAATCTTCTAAACGTCAACTCTCTTAGCGCCACCTGGTGGTCACCAGTTTTGGCTTTCGTTGCCACGGAAGCCCATTATAAATAAAAGAAAGACAATGTAATTCTATTGTGCATGTCATGTGCATGTCATCACCTGCACACCAGCTTAGAGGACATTTCTAAATATGGATACAAAAATAATAATAATATAATATTTATAATATATAATATTTTTTCAAAATAAGATTTGGCAACAGGTGTGTTGCAGTGTTGTTTTCGGACTTCTACTGGATGTCTTGCCCACTAGTCCCTTCCTAACATTTTAGTCTAGTTTTTATTTGTTGACGAAATTGTCAATTTATTTAGTCTTAGTCATCATAGCTTAGTTTTCATTTAGTTTTCGTCAGTGAAAAAAGGTAGTCGACGAACATATTTCGTCTTTTAAAAAAAAAATTAGTTGCATGCTGAAAATAGCCGATCTACAAGCTCACAACGTGTCGCGGTGCGACACGTTGTGAGCTTGTAGATTAGCTATTTTCTTTGCCAAAAACAACATTGGTGTGTTGGTGGAGCAGACCTATGTATATCAAAGATGGTCTATATATGAAGATGGGCAAACTTCATTGGAGCCACTAGAGGTGAAATGGTACACAAAGCCTACAAGTGGTCTCCTAAATATAGTAGGCGTGGTTTGCTTCTCCCCTGACCTCCCCACCACCCCCCCCCCCCCTCTCCCAGGCTGACAACAACACTGACGATGTCATGTGGATGAGCATTGAGAGCATTATATGGCAAATGTCCCATTTCCCCAAATCAGCACCCATCAACCAAGAGTCTAAGACGGTTATGGAAAATTATATTATTAAGCATTGGAACACACATTTTATGTCCATTAATTTCACGTTATAATATTCATATCACATATTCACATCTTATGGGGCCAAAACCCGCTATGTTTTTTCCCTCAAATTGGAGATGGACAGAGAGAGGCTTCCTGACTCCTCTCAAATCTCACGAGAGTTTGTTGCTGGGAGGAAGAAAGGTCGATAACAAAGTAGATTTTCTCCTGATTTGTCTCGCTAAAAGAAGTCATTTTAGTATGAATATCTTGGAAATATTGTATGCCTTGTGGTGATTGGGTCCAGTATTTAGTTCAGTGACCATGGAGTTAAGGAATGGATCATGAGCTGTGTTCACGTTCATTCTCCCATTGGAAATGAATTGACTCCAACATTCTTCCCGTCTCCTACTGTTGTCCCCGCCCCCCTTCACGCAGATACGGGAAGTAAAGTCGAGTTCGTGCCTCTTGCTAATTTTCCTCTTGGCCTATTTACACTTGCACACGGTCTACTTGCTTAATAAAGAAGCGGTTTTGTTTTTATTTTATTATTAAGGTTTCGGTACAAGACCTTTTTCTGGCATAAGATAATCCTTTGGTAGAAGCATGGTAGTGATATGCTGCTAATAAAATGAAACAAAACCGCTTCTTTATTGAGCAAGTGCAGTGTGCCGGGTATGTTTTACGCAGCTTGCCTCAAACCTCTCTGGAATATCATTGTGCGAGCTGGCAGAGCCATATAGTCACACTGCGTGAGTGCTTGGAATCAGGCTATAACCTCTGCTCCATCAAACAAGGCTCCATCATGCATTGTTTCCAGCTCTTTTGCCCAGTTGATAGGCCTGTGTGTGTGTGTGTGTGTGTGTGTGTGTGTGTGTGTGATGGGTGGGGTAAAGAATATTTGCATGTTAAAGGCGATAGTTGGGGTGGGGGGCGTAAAGGTGTGTGTGTCGGTTTCAGCACTGATAAGACAACAAGCCGAGTGCTCCGACAGGGGGAAGATGTATCTGGTTCTGATGTGGCGTCGAGCCCTGCCCCGGCCCGCCTCAAGTCTATAGCATCAGGAAGCCAACCGTCACTCAGTGTCGCCTCCCGCTCCTCGCCGATCGAACGTCACCCTCAGAAGGAGGGCGTTTCAAACCGATCCAAAAGTCACAAAGACTGCCCACCTCCCCCAAAACCCAGCTACAAAGATGGGCGCCCCACAGACGTGTCGGATCAACACGAGAACACTGGAAACATCACCTTTGCCAAAATACGTTGTCCAGTTGAGTCACCGCATGCTAATTCAAAACCCCAGACAGCCAAGCACACTATAGAATGGGCCGCTGAATACAAAAATAATGCACATTCATTAGACCTCTCCGTAATATTTGTGCCTAAGAAGGCCCCGGTGCGTTTGCATGTGAGATCGATGTTGAAAGGTTGTCATGTTCTGATGTCATGGTCTTGTCGTGTGTTGTGTGTTTGTCGACAATTGGGTTTGTGATGATAATAGCTGGTAATACGGCAAACACGATAGTTGAATAGGTGAAATGAGCTTCTCTGTTGTGAAAGCATGACATTGAATACTGATGGAGGCAATGAAGGGGGAGGAGTCTTTATAACGGTAATTCATGTCTAGCAGTTGCTAGCAATATAGACAGGGGTGTAGAAAAGAATCCTGGTGCAATAACAAATAGCACACAATTAATTTCAAACAAAAACACACACCAAAACAGCTGATTAAACATTTGTCTGTTTGGATTGTCTCTCAATCGGAGTCGGAGGTCTGGCACAGTGAGTCATTAAAGGTTTCATCACATTCATTTTCATTTATTTTTTCAGTGTGTTCTGAAGCCTTTTGAGCCGCAATGAAAACGGGCAAAATCCATCGACTGTGACAGATCAGAGCACTTGTTTGAGCCTGAAAACCCCAGACCACTGAAAATTTACTGAATGTAGTAGACAAGTTCAGGTTTTTCAATTGAGCTCAGAAGATCTAAAACAAATACAAAAAATTACAATTTAATGTCACGATCCCTTTAAGAAAGTAGCTTTAGAGTAGCCTACATTTACTCTAGTGTGTAGACTACTTCTAATTTTGAGGTATTTTTAATTCCCAGTGTTATTTCCAATTCTTTTAAAACTTTAGTTACTAGTGTCTTTGTAGATTTTGATTATTATTACCTAACATAATTACCCACTTCAGCCCTATATACATTCCAGCCATTTGAAAACATCCAATCTACAAGCTTTTAATGCCAATTGAAAAATCCATGACATACACACTATATCTCATTTTAACACGGTAATCCTATAGTATTAGAGACCCAGTCCTGATGGTGGCGCTAACTTCACCATTATGCTGATTTCGACCGAATAGAGTGAATCTGGCGATGTCATTTCCGGTTCACAACTGCTACCTTTCTTCACTGTGTTACAAGTCAAATTAAGCTCTAATCAAGCCCCAAATATCGCATATTACACAGCTATGCACATAAAGACCGCACGTGTGCGTGCGCGAGTGTGTGCACGTGATGATTTCGGCCAGTTTTAGGTATATTACATCTAGGCAAAAGTTGCTCCATGATGCTACGTTAAGCCCCCGATTATAGGGAATTAAACCATTACGTCAATTATGTCAAGGGTAATGAGGGACATTTTGATTAATTACGTCAATTACGTCAAGGGCCATAAGTATACATTGATACCAATACCTTTGTACTTTTACCCAAGTACATTTATAATTCTGGACTTTTACTATGAGTATTTCTACATTGCAGTATTGATACTTTTGCTTAACGGTATAAGTAATACATGCAAGTACTCTTTCCACCATTGTTCACAAGCCTATATGCAAGGCATAGGTCAAAAGCTAATCGGCAAGAGATTACCAGCCATTTATCGTTTTTTTCCTGTGCGATGGGAGCAAACGAAATCTCCGCGGGGTTGTAAAAACAAACTCTACACCGTATAGCGCCTATTGTTGTGACAATGGAGTGTAAAATAGGAGACATTAGTAACTCGGTAATGCTATAACGGGGACAGAGTGATTTACGGCATCACTAGTAGCGAGTTAGCGTAGAGCCTACCCTTGAAGTGGCCAGATGGTCTGTGTATATCCATTACGGTATACTATGGAGAACAGACGCACGTAATGAAATATAAAACAAATGAAATATCGCCACAATAATGTTGACCTCACTGTAATATTGCGCACACAAAAACAGGTCCATATACAGTACAGTATCGTGTGTCCTTTGCTCCGCAAACGCATGAGAGCTAGCATGTTTATCACTCTTGTTTTCAGTTATTATTGACCCATGCACTTAAATATTCTCATGGTTGCCTTTTGAGACGTCCAGCGTTGCAAATAACTCACCCAGCACAGCGTGATCTTTGATCCCAGAGATGTTACAGTACAGTGCCCTTCCCCCCCCATCTCTCTCTCTCTCTCTCCCCCCCCCCCCCTCTTTCTCTCCCTCTCTGTGTGTGTCTTCTTTTGCCAGGCCACTCACTCTCTTTCATGTGTGCGTCTTTTGTCCTCTCTGCTGCCCTTTTTGCTATAGTCCCATTAACTCGGTCGTGTCGAGGCATGCCCGACCCTGGCCGTGTCCGAACCCCCCGAGCATGGCAGAGCAGGGCAGATGGTTGCTAGGGAGGTTGCCAGGGTGGATCAGAGGCACTGTGTGAATTTGTGTGTGGTTACACTCTGTGACTCTGTGCGTGCACGTGCATTCTGTCAATTCAGTTTGTGTGTGTGTGTGAGTGAGTGTGTGTGTGTGTGTGTGTGTGTGTGTGTGTGTGTTGCTGCCACACTTCGCTGTGGGACAATGGCACCGGGGACGTGCCGTGGCACCAAGCCGCGACCCAATAATGCCGCCGCCACTGAGGGGTTGCGACCTGGAAACGACGGCCGACCGCGATAACAGCCTGGCCGAACGGCGGGGAGGGACACTGCAAGCCCCCGTGTCACTGACGCCACGTCACAATGCGTGAATGTCACTGTCCTGTCTCTCCCCTTTCTCCATGTTGTCACCCCTCGTGTCTCTCTGCTTCTTTCTTTCTTTCTTCCTTTCTTTCTTCCTTCTTTCCTTCTTCCTTACTTCACAAGCCAACATCTTGAGACGGATACATATCTTCGTGTCTTCGTGTATTTTTGTAACTTCCATTGGGTATTCTCTCTACAACATGTTGCCTTGGTGAGTGCTGCAGGTTCACTTTGATGGGACTCCTACTGGAGACGGTAATCCTTGTCTTCTGGTCAGTGTCATGTTGTCAGTGTTCATCTTGAGAGTCTTCATTGGAAGTGACAGATAGACAGCAGTGGATTACTGTATGTTATAGATGTGTTCAGGTCCCACAGGGGCTCTTACTCTCTCCTCTCAGTCCCTGCACACAATTTGAAAAACTGTCTGGTGGTACCACGGTAGGTTTTGTTAGAATACAGTGGGAGTAGCGATCTGCAAAATAAAACTACAGTATACACATACACATTTTGTTTTCAATCTAATACCAGATATGGGCCCGGCCTTAACTTTCGGGCCTGTTGAGAACTCTAGTTTTCGCCGGCTGCACTAATAATTTGGGGCGGGCCCGTCTAGAGTTTGAATGGACAGGTATCAGTCAAAAGGGAGACATCGAAGAGGAATGCTGGATGGGGAAGAATCAACATATGGAATGCTAAAGGAAAACCTCAAACATATATATATTTTTGCCTATATGACGTTCCCAAAAATGGTACGCCAGGGTTCAATTCTACATTGGTTCCAAGCAGCCTTTCAGGACAGCGTGCCATTTCAATCTGGGCAAAACTTCTCAAGTAGCGCTGGTAATATCTACTGCTGGCCTAACTGGACAGGACAGATTCAGCTTGGCGGGGGTGTCTGTGGACACCGGTGACAGACTGATGGCGTTGGCACACACCTATCATACAGCAGTAGCTGTAATGGAGCACATTCAGAACGCCTGGGAGGAGAATATCAAACCATGTCAACCGTGTGATCATCCAAGCCCTGGCTCTGTCTGTAATAAAATACCCACCATGTTGTAATGTTTTGACAGGGGGGGGAAGAAGTGTCTCTACGATGGGATGTCATGCATTTGAGGCCAATGGTTTGTGGAACAGGAGCTGGGAATGTAACACCAATCTGAAATGTTTAGTGTATTCTGTCATCTGTGGTGGACCCCCCCCCCCCCCCCATATTGATTTGGTCGCGGACCCCCCATCTGATAATATGTTGTGAATGCCAGGAACCCCCCCAAAGCAAAGATGTGTGTTAAAAAGTAGTAAAGTTTTGAAAAATAGCAGATCTACAAGATCATAGCGTGGCAAGTGACTAATGTGAGCACTGTGAGTGCACACTGAGCTTGTATACACAGCTATTTTTGCATAGCCACTGATGCTACTTTATATTAACTACTGGGGGTACTACAGATTCAAGTACACAGTTCCTTATAGTTAACTTTGTTTTCCAATATGATCCCTGGGTCGGCGGTTCGAATCACGGCTCCTCCTGCATGTCCACATGTGGAAGTGTCCTTGGGCAAGACACTGAACCCTACATTGCCTCCAATGAGTCGGTCGGTGTGAGCTCGCCACCATTGGTGTGTGAATGTGGCAGCCTAGGCATCGACTGTTCGCCGCTTCACCTCCCAATGTAGAGCTTTGAGCACTTGGAAAAGCGCTATAAAAATGCAATTCATTAATTCATTATGCTTTGTATGGTCCCATTATTAACCTTGCAGCAATATTATTTAAAAAAAATGCATCATTACTATAGTCATCATGATTGGATTATTAAGGCCAGACAATTTTCACTCTGAAGGCGGTTATTAGCACTTGGAACCAATGCTCCACCTCTCGAGCCATATGCTGTCGTGAAGAGTGTTTCATTAATTCTCTTGGACGACAATAAATGAAACATCTTGCACTCTTCTTGTTATTGAATCATGATGGGAAGGAAGGAATGATGGGAGCAGGATGTCAAAGGGACTACGTTAAGAGCAGGAGATAGTAGAGGTCTGGCGTGCTCATGGCACTGGTATTTTAACAGGGCCTTATGAAAGAGCTCTCATATAAAGCAAACATGTCTGATCCTGCAGTTGCATATGCTGGCCCGTTCTCATCAAGAAGAAAGAACAGCCTTTTTTTTTTATTTTTTTTCCCCTTCATATTAGGTGAAACATGTTTGATAAATGATAAACGTTTAAATATCGGATAAAACGGTCATTTACTGTATGTCATGTTGTTAGTATGCACTTAAACTGTCTCTCCAGATGTACAGTATACTACTGTAACTCGCCTCACATTGATAGGGACCCACACATCTGCACAAACCAGGCAGAGAACAGAATGCTACAGGGATGTACCAAAGGGACATTTCTGGGGCGATACCGATAACTGAAGTCAACATTGCTGTTATGGTCAATAACCGATATTTACCGATGTGGAATATATATATTAAATTATATTTAAATAGAAATGGTTATGCGCCATATTGAAATTTGTGCCCATAACCCAACATCAACGGCGTGAATGTAGCATTTGTTTTTATTTAAAAATGTTCCATTGTTGACCCTTTTGAAAGCTTCTTGTTCTCCCCCTCGATCCCCTTTGGGGCGAGTCGGACCAAGAATGCGCCGTCTGAATAATGACATGAAATATCTCCGTGGTCTTTGATATGAAAAAGTTAGTATAGTTAGTCAGCACTAGTATAGACAAGTGGAGGTTCACACTGCCATCTCCCCCGGTTCACCTGCACCATTCAGTTGGAGTCACTTGTACAACGACACGGACACAATCCCCCTGATGTACACCATGATGTACAGTACACCATCCACTCAAATATAGTTCCCTTTCTTTATGTAGGCGTGTGCCTGCTGAGACTAATCTCTGGCATGCATTCTCATTGAGGGATTGGCCCACAATACCGTGCACTGTCTAGCAAAGATATTCAACATCACATCTTTCCGACCTCATAGCTACAAAAGAATTGTCCTGATGTTTCGTCCCTTCGTTTATTATCACTAAGACGGAGGTTCCAATTGGCTTCATAATCAACACTGTGTTCCACGCAGCACTTATTGTGACCAATTGCAACATCCAAGCTTGGCCAGTGAAGCAACAATTAGCACAGAAGCTGTATATACCGTACAGTACGTCTGGGACCAGCAGCCTTCACTGCCACATGTGTGACGGTCGGAGGGACTGAATGACATCAGCAAACCCTCTCACACTGAAGAGGGCTAATGAGAGCCAGCCATTGAACAACGGCGGGGGGCCGTCAGATGCCTTGTCCTGATAGGGAAAGAGGGACCCTCAAACCTGTGTGTGTGTGTGTTGTGTGCGTGCGTGTGTGTCAGGCCTTCCAGCCATTCAGCCGGTGAGTGATGAGGCAGAGCCCCGCACGCCGCACCCTCCCGTGCCAGGCGACAACTTGGCACAAAGGGCCACTCCGGGTGAAACAAAGCCCCTCTAATTGTGCCTTTTGAACAGGCTGCTTGGTCAGTCAGCTGGTGGCTTGCAGGGTCCCTTGGGTCGGCCCGTCCTAAAGGCTGGCTGCAGGGGGCCGGGGCCCATGGCGTGCTGAGGGGAGATTAGCAGGGGATCCTTGCCTTTGTGTGTCACCCTGCGCACAGTGGACTTCGGTTTGGATGATACCGCCATGCCGCGGGGACTATTCTTCACCAAATGCTTGCGACGACGTGACGCGAAAAGGGTTCAAGTGGTTAACAAAAGTGGCATTATTAAGTTATGCATAATATTTTTGATTGTCGCGATAATATTGTTAACCCATTCTGGACGTGGAAATCCCATTTGGTGTTTTGAGCATTATGTTATCTATTGAAAAATAGCAGATCTACAAGCTCATAGCGTTTTGTGAAAATGTGGCACGGATCTTTGAATACCGGTATATATTCTTTCAGAGCGAACGTTTTTTAACTCAAATCTTTTCTTCTGGGGGGGTCCCTGGAACAACATATTTTCCGATGGGGGTCGGCAGCATATTACATATATTTTTGGGGGTCCTTAACATACAAATGTTTGAGAATGACTGTGACATAGAAACATAGGTTTTTCAGGCATTTGTAGAATCGTCCTCAGGTCTAAATGGGTTAAGTTCCATGCATAATATTTGTGATCGTCGCGGTAATATTGTACAACAATAATTGCGACGTGTATCGTCACGGATGGTCCCATCCATATAGTGTACACACTATGCATGCCATATAGATTACCCAGCCACCCACCCCTACATCCATATACAGTAGATCAGTGGTTCCCAAAGTGGGGTCCTTGAGGGAGTTCCAGGGGGTCCCCAGCTAAATGATAGTTAGGAACCAAATGGACCCTTATGGGTCTGTAACTCTGAGAGTATACAAATGGACCCAAATGGATCCATTTGTACACTCTCAGAGTTAAATTACCATTGATTTTTCAATATACATTGGGGGTCCCAGAGATGGAAATTCCATGAAATGTGGGGACCGTAGTCTAATTCAGGTCAAACCTGGAGTGTCCTTGAAATGAAAATGGCTGAAAATCACTGCTAGAGCCGTAAAAACCTTCTCTCATGGGGGTCCTTTGCATATATTTTCTAGTGGGGGTCCGCGGGGCTAATTAGTGTCAATTTGGGGGTCCTTGACATGAAAGGGTTTGGGAACCACTGCAGTATATTACCAAGCCATCCAGCCCTACATCCAGACACGTGTATTTGCTCCGTATAATGGTGGTAATTAGTGTCGCATTCCATTTGCATCCGTTCTGCAATAATGCCCTATTATGTACCACGGTGGTAAACTTAACAAAAAAAAAAGGTTTGATGTGGAAACGGAAACATTTTTCTAACATGCTTTATAGCCGTTCCCCAAAACATTTCTGTACAGAAGAATTTTATATGGTTCTTAATAAAGAGCTGACGTGATTATTGTTATTGTTTTCCACATGGAATCACTTTAGCATCTGTGAAGCGAGCCATCGAACCTTCAGTTCACAGCCATACGGAACCCTTTGTGGTGAGAGTGTACCATCATAGTACAGTCTAGCCTTGCTTGGCAATGCTGGCTACTGTATAATATTATATTGTCAACAGTTCACTTAATCTACAGTACATCTTTGAAGCGGCAGCAGGGAGCAAAATGAGTTAATACAGCATCATATTTATTTTAACCATGCACTTTTTACCTTGGCTATTCAAAAATAGCAGGTATATTACAAATTCGACGTCCACTTCGTGCTGCGCTGTGAGCTTGATAATATGTTAGAGATATCTTGGAAATGTATGAAAGTCCTGGGGGTCCTTGACGTGAAAAAGTTTGGGTACCGCTGTCGTAAGGTATTACGTTTGTGTATTGTGAATATCCCAATTTACAGTATTATGTTTAGTCTGGCGTATATATAGAGGATGGTGTCCTGTGGCAGGAAATGTTCAGTACATTTCGAGTGAGCTGTGGAACAACCTTCACAGGGGGGGGGCTGAGCGTGGTTCGGGGAGGTATAAAAGGGTGCTGCTGCCCGGCCCCCAACCCAATGCGTTGCTGACTGTGATGGATGGGGGAATGTTGGAGGTCTGGTGCTGGGCTGATGGCGATGCAGGCAGACAGACAGCCAGGCCATTTGGTGCCATTGTTAAGCCCATTGTTAAGGCAGGGCCGAGGAGGAGGAGGAGGGGGACGGTGACCACCACTGTTCACCGCCACCACCAACCTGGGTTCCTCTGCTGAGGGTCAATGAGGTTCCATCAGCTGTATTAGATGGATACTAAATGGCACTTTAAAGAACTGAGACACATCTTATATAATGACCGCTCTGGGGTTTATGACATGCGCGGCGGCATCGAGTACTGTTTCTATGAAAGCAATCAGTCAAACGCAAAAGAAACAACAATACTTATTCAGAAAGCATGTGTGCAAATGATACGACCCCCCCCCATGGAGGGGGGGGGGGGGGGGGGGTTACAATTTATATTTTTATATTGAAACAGTTTCTAAGGCGCTGTGTGTGTGTGTGTGTGTGTGTGTGTGTGTGTGTGTGTGTGTGTGTGCAGTGTATTCACTAGTACAGTATAGTGTACATGGCATATGCTGGAAGGAACAGGAACATTGTAATTAGCCCTTCGCTAAGCCCCACCCACTCCACTCTGTGATGGCAAGCTGACCTTCTCAATTCTCATTTCAGTAGCAAGAGCTTCAAAATGTCTTCTAAATCTAGTCAACCAGGCCTGCAGTAGGCTATGCCCTGGAGAAATGTCGTCTAAATCTAGTCAACCAGGCCTGCAGTAGGCTATGCCCTGGAGAAATGTCGTCTAAATCTAGTCAACCAGGCCTGCAGTAGGCTATGCCCTGGATTAATGTCTTCTAAATCTAGTCAACCAGGCCTGCAGTAGGCTATGCCCTGGATTAATGTCTTCTAAATCTAGTCAACCAGGCCTGCAGTAGGCTATGCCCTGGAGAAATGTCTTCTAAATCTAGTCAACCAGGCCTGCAGTAGGCTATGCCCTGGAGAAATGTCTTCTAAATCTAGTCAACCAGGCCTGCAGTAGGCTATGCCCTGGAGAAATGTCTTCTAAATCTAGTCAACCAGGCCTGCAGTAGGCTATGCCCTGGAGAAATGTCTTCTAAATCTAGTCAACCAGGCCTGCAGTAGGCTATGCCCTGGAGAAATGTCTTCTAAATCTAGTCAACCAGGCCTGCAGTAGGCTATGCCCTGGAGAAATGTCTTCTAAATCTAGTCAACCAGGCCTGCAGTAGGCTATGCCCTGGAGAAATGTCTTCTAAATCTAGTCAACCAGGCCTGCAGTAGGCTATGCCCTGGAGAAATGTCGTCTAAATCTAGTCAACCAGGCCTGCAGTAGGCTATGCACTGGAAAAATGTGCATAACATTATTTCAATAAACTAGAAATGCAGTACGAGCAAACGTTATACAGCTCATTGACAGCTACAGTATGAGGTGACAAAAGCTTGCCAACCTTAGCAACGGTTGCTAAAATATTTGGCTTGGCATTGGACAATCGCTTTTGGGGTGCGTTTTAGCGAAGGCCTAATAGGATAGTAGAGAGGATGATCCCATAGGCCGGACAGACGGATTGCACACTATCGATATATTATTTCACAGAAATGACAGTTAAATTCTTGGGAATGTAGTACTTTTGGCCTGCTGGCAGTGAGTACAACAAATATGGCACAACTAGCTATACAGACAGACAGACACCCAAATAAATCTGCACACTGCTACTTAAGCAACACATTTTCTCGGCATCCAAACGTCATGTTTTCCCTCAAAAGCATGCATGCAGCCAGCCACCTCTATAGCTTCTGCCATGTGTAGTGGCATGTCACGAGGAGACTGTGTGTTATTATTGCTGTGAAAGGACACAGCCTGTGAGTGCGTGTGTGCGTGTGTGCGTGCGTGCGCGTGCAAACAGCCCTGCTGGTGCAGGCTGATAGGGTATAAGGCAGCGACAGACACCAGACTGTAAGGCGGTCTGCTCCCGCTGAGCACTAGTGCTGTGCACATCACACTGCTGTGCTCCCGTCAAACCACTAGAACGTGCTCTAATGCAGATTATGCACACGGACACGCACGCATGCATGCACACGTACGCTCGCACGCACACACACACACACACTCGTACGACGCTGCATCGTTTTGTTTTTTGTTTTTTTAGCACATTCCCTCGCTTCATTCCGTTTTTTTACACGCAGACTTCTCGAACCCTTGTTGTCCTCCCCCCCCCCCCCCCCCCCCCTCTCTCTCTCTGAGGGCCGGGCCCAGAGAGCTCTGCTTCCAATTTGTAAAAGAGGCTGAAAGAATGCAATTTTTAAACTTGTGAAAGCAGTGCTGTTAATATATACAGGCGTGCTCGCATGCGCGCACACACACACGCATGCACACGCACACACGGTCTCACACACCACTCTTCGAGGGTCCGGCGGGGGCTCAGAGCCATCAGCAAAAAGCCTTCACGGGGGCCGCCCGCACCGAGCACACATAGTGACGCTTCTATAGACAGAGCCAACGTGATAGAAGCAGAATTAAACGGAACATGATGTGTGGTATACGGTGCATGCAGTGGAAACAGTGTGTCGCAGTACAGTTACAGTATATGTAGACAAAACACGGGAAGTCATGTCGCCTTCTGGTCCACGCCTATAGCCTCGCGAGTGTGTCCTCACCGTGGGGTCCTTGGCGGGGTTCCCCTCCCAGCTAAATTAGTTGACATTGCATTGCAGTGCAATTTTGTTCTTTGGCTATTCAATTTGATCTACAAGCGATCTACAACGCGTTGTTATATGCGACACATTGTGGAGCTTGTAGATCTTCTATTTTTCGAGAAAAAAATAAATATATATGATACAAATCTTCTCTTATTGGGTTGTCGGGGGGATTCTCTAGCACAAAATATTTTCACAAGGGTCTGCGCCAAATAAATGCATGTCAATATATTGGCATCCGATCCAATATTGACATGCAATTTGTGTTTGAGAACTGCTGTTCTGATAGACACCAGCAGAGGGGGAGAGAGTGTGTGTGTGTGTGTGTGTGTGTGTGTACAGTATGTGTGTCTGTGTCTCTCTCTCTCTCATCTGGCCACAATGGGACTAAAACCATACGCCGCGATGACCCGCAGCGCCCAGATTCTATGCTGACATTGAGGAAACGCAGCAGGCAGTCTGACAGAGCAGAAAAGCCACACACATGACAAGTCTGGAAAAAGATCATGCAATTGTCTGTCGTTACTACGGCGAACTGCAAAGCGATTGTGACAAGCCAAGCAGGACACTTATATATATATTTTAGGTTACTCTTTAGTTGTTCGTCAAAACAGAAACCAGACAGATAATAAAACAAGACCGGGGTCTGGTGACAGCGTCGTGGCTTACACAGGGATCTCTGATTCGTCGCCATGCCGATGACATCATATTGATGAAGTCGAGTCTCCACAATTGTGGCGGTGACGAATGACGATTATTAATTCACAATTTGTCGCGGGGAGAGAAAAGTGTCAATAAAATGCGCTTACTGGCAGCGTGCATGAGAAATGTGGTGCTGACCGGTCCAGTGGCTCGCAAGATTAGCTGTGGATTGTGGACAGACACGCGCATGCATGCACGCACACACACAAAGACGCCATCTTCTAGACCAGCGAATTGATATGTATTTGGCCGCGGACCCCCATCTGAGAAGAGTTAGAGAGAATATTTGTGATTGTGAATTTCTTTTAAGAAGTAGCAGCTCTACAAGCTTGTAGATGCGGCGCTTTCGGACGGGAACCCCTTTTGGTGTTTTAAAGCATTATGTTATACTTTAGCTATATTGAAAAATAGCAGATCTAACAAGTTCATAGCGCGGACACCAAGTGCCGCGCTATGAACTTCCAGCTCTGCTATTTTTTTTTTTATCGTGAAAATGTGCCTCAAATCTTTGAATATACAGAGTGAAACTTTTAACTCAAATCTTTGATTTTGAAGACATTTGAAGGCCTAAATGGGTTAATGGGGGGAAAAGCACTCCTCGTACACAGTCTAGACTAGAGGGTTCCAGTGGTTAACCCATTTTGACCTGGGAACGATTCTACAAATGCCTTCTAAATCCTGACGGTTTTATGAAAAACCAATGTTTCTATGCTAGTGGTTCTCAAATATTTTCATGTCAAGGACCCCCACAAATATATGTAATTGGCCACCGACCCCCATCTGAAAATATGGAGTTCCAGGGGTTAAAAACGTTTGCTCTGAAAGAATATTAGTTCAAAGATTTGTGCCACGTTTTCACGATTTTTCTAAAATAGCAGACCTACAAGCTCGTAGCAGATCTGCAAGCTCATAGTGCACCACTCGGTGGCGCACTATGAGCTTGTAGATCTGCTATTTTTCAATAGCTAAAGTATAACATAATGCTTAAATCACCAAAAGGGGTTCCCGTTCAGAATGGATTAAACCTATATATAATGTGAGTTGGTAGTTGGATCTCCTTCTGGAAACATGATGTCAGATCAGTCTGAATCGTGAAAGTTGCAACACAACATTAGAACAACAATTAAACAGCTGTGTAGCACCATGCTAGTCTTCTTGTAAAATTGATCAGAGTTTTATTGGAATCACTGTCTCCTTGCATCTGTTCTTGTTGCACAAGTATCTTGTAGCTGTGTGTCTTGTCTTTATTCTATGTCTGTACGAATGAATTTGTGTGTGTGTGTGTGTGTGTGTGTGTGTGTGTGTGTGTGTGTGTGTGTGTGTGTGTGTGTGTGTGTGTGTGTGTGTGTGTGTGTGTGTGTGTGTGTGTGTGTGTGTGTGTGTGTGTGTGTGTGTGTGTGTGTGTGTGTGTGTGTGTTTTAAGGTATGCACTATCGATATATTTGTATAATCTATATCATACTATATATTTCGGATATTAGGACAAATGTTCTGTTAACGCTTTCCTGGTTTTACTTAAGCCCTACATATATTATTCTTTCAAAGGATTGCAAACTTTTTATTCCTCCAAATTAGTGGAAATAACCAATCTCTCTCTGTGTGTGTGTTTGTGTGTGTGTGTGTGTGTGTGTGTTTTTTCTGTGAATGCATGTATATAAATGTGAATCCGTGCTAATAAATGTAAATAGCCTGTGAATGGATTAGCCTCTCCATGCTAGACTGCACCAGCAATTGAAATTTGCTGATGAGGACGGTCCACACACACACACACACGCGCGCGCGCGAGAGCACTCAGGCCTAAGGTCCGATTCATACTCGGCTCGTCAGAAATTTTCAGTAGCACCGAAGAGCCGACTTTAGGACGGTACCCCCCCCCCGAACCTCAAATGACGTCACATTGTAGGCTCTACAGAGCCGAACCGACTTTTATTCGGCTCTAAAAAAGGACTATGAATCGCGCCTAATTCAGACCAAAGATTCAGGATGAGATGAAACTGCATTACTACTTGGTCGTATACACGACTGAGAATAGACGATACACAAGGCTTATAGGGCTACATGTCAACCAGTCTTCTAAATGAAGATTGGTAGGAGTTGTGGCTCGGGCCAGATGAGAGGACCAGCAGCCGCTATGGTCTGTGTGTCCGCGTCGAGGTGACGAGTGCTAATTGAAAACGAGTTCAGTGATTAGTGTCTCCACTGTGATGTAGTGGACTCTGGGGACACTAGAGAGTAGAGGTCATCCCCTTGAGACACACGGGATCTCTCCCATGAGAGACAGTCACTCTGCTATAGGGCCCTGTGACACACACACACACACACACACACACACACACTCTCTCTCTCTCTCTCTCTATTACATGTTATATTTCTAGTTGGACTAGAACAATGATTGATAGTGTGGGCAGACTTCTGACTTTCCTGTATCCATAAATGTGGCCAAATTTGACTGAGGGACTGCCATTGGATTTTTTTTTAAATTTTCGTTTTATTTTCCCCATGTCATGTGAAAGCAGGGAATCATAGCTTCAAATTGACATATTGGCGGTTCAGTTTGAGCCACCAGTTTTTGGAGATATGGCTCATAGAGTAATGTCTTGCAGAAAACAGCGAGTTGAGAAAACAGGCCTGAAAGGTTCACTTCTGTGGTCTCCAACATTACACCTATAGCTACATGTTTAAGCATTTATTTCATATTTATTGATTTCAGCTCTGACACTTATTTCAGACATGCTCTAGTATGTGAAGAATCTGCCTGTGCAGCTATTAACTCATTTTGGATAAATAAATAAAAAGCTAGAGTGAAAAGATAGAGTTTGCGTGATGGCAGGCTCTCAGTCAAATCTGGTCACATATGTCCTCGGGGACTGCCCATTGGTCCGACTGACCGATGGCCCATTATTAGTCTGAACATTAGGTTATAGTGCAGAGTTACATTACGCTTACGATGTGTTTGTTATAATGCGTTAAAATGACATTTCAATTGTACAGATGCTAGGTTAAAGGAGCATTCAGTGATTTGGGTGATTTGGAAAAAAAACCCCGGTCTGCCCCGGTGACAGGCCAACAGCACACACACACCAAGGCCCGCCCCCGCTCGATCATGATTGGCGGAAGTCCCCTCTCTATCCTGATTGGATGAAGGCTGGGCCACCTAGCCAAAAACGAAACCTTACGGTTTTTGGACCCCCAGGGGTTAACTGGGGACAGGGAGGATGGTGAGCACACTCTATAGTAGGGAGGATTATCACAACAAAACAAAAAAAGAAGTGAAATGACTGAATATACCTTTAATTGTTTACCGGTATATCCTGATTTTGTTTGAACAACTGTCTGCATTGGTCTCTCTGCAATCTATGTTAATGACGTTTAGAAGATTTAGAACACTTTCCTGCGGGTCTTTGTGTGGTTTTAGATATTTTAGATAGTTTCCTGAAAACTATCACGATTCAGGAGACATTTGTAGAATCCGGTATGGGGTCGAAATGGGTTAAATGAACACTTATAGATTGTACAGTTTGTCTCCTCGATGAGGCAAGGAGCTGAAGAACTACTCTGCACCGTGGATAGAACAAGGAGCTGAAGAACTGCTCGGCACCGTGGATAGAACAGGGGACTTGTGTTTAATTAACCATCCTCAGTGCGCTCGCAAAGAAAACAATTAGTCTTAATTAAAACGGCATCTCGCACTTTTAAAGTAATAAAAAAATACGCCATGAACCGTCGGCGTGCACATCATAAATAATAAATCATACATTCCACAGAGCGCTTAACGGAACACAGGCCTATACCACAGGGACAGCTGTTAAAATAAGCTCTTAACCCATTCTGACCTGAGATCAGATTCATACGAGGTTTCCACTGGACACACACTGGTCTGATGAACCCATTCTGACCTGAGATCAGATTCTAAAAATGTCAGTCGTTCTTCGAATTTTTCAAAAATAGCAGACCTACAAGCTCGTATCGCGCCACTCGGTGGCGCGATATGAGCTTGTAGATCTGCTATTTTTCAATAGCTAAAGCATAACATGATGCTAACACCAAAATGGGTGCCCGGTCAGAATGGGTTAATATCACCACTAATTGATGTTCATGGGGTTGTGCGGCTTAACATGAATAAATGATAACCTTTAATAACATAACAATAGTCCTAAACATTTCCCAAATGTGTTTGCTATTCATTTATCTCATTAGCATATTTGTTATATGCGCTCTAACACTATTCACAATGCCACAGTATCACATTTAGATAAATTGGGATGCTCAATGGGACTCACTTATGATATGTTAGTGTGCCTATAAACAGAACATTCTGTGTACAATATTGCTGATAAACTGGTCAAAGCAATGTCCTGCTGCCTCCTGCATTATGTGCACATTCAAAACGGGTGGTACGCAGGGCAGTTGAGTGAAATCTAACGAGCACTTCCAAACTTCCAAAGGACAGACTTGGTGGATTTTTATGAAACAAACACTTTAAGGTTGGAAATAGGGTAATTCAAGCTTTCCGTACAGCTGCGATGTTGGTGAGCTTGACGTTGTGTAATACGATCAGATAGGATGAATTGTTGATGAATTGTTGAAAAGTTGCACCTTGTTAGCACCTTGCCATTAACTTATATGGTAAGATGGCCGCGGTCTGCATATTAACCATTGCGCTCAGATTTTATGTGGCTTTAATTGCCAGTTGAAATGGGCAGCGTTGTTCTTTTGGAACAGTGTTAAGGAGGTAACGCTGTACAGTGTTGACTCACATGCACCGCAGAGCAGCAGACATAGTAACGACGGGGCAAGCCGTGTCCAATGAGAAGGGTAAATAGTGTGTGTTCTGAGAGAGAGAGAGAGAGAGAGCTGCTGAGGCGAGGCTGTAGCCTAAATATGTATTGAAAAGAAGAGCTGCACGCGCACACACACACACACACACACACACACAATTTAATATGTATTCACTTCCACATGGGAAGTGAAGCAGAACTCTTCCTCCATGAGGCTGGGAGTTTATGTGTGTGTGTGTGTGTGTGTGTGTGTGTGTGTGTGTGTGTGTGTGTGTGTGTGTGTGTGTGTGTGCGTGTGTGTGTCTGACGTGTGTGTGAGCGTGCGTGTGCGCCTTGAGTTGACTCTATTATTGTGTCTGTTCATATTCTCCATATTGCTGTGGGATGCTAGATGCAGAGGACACGGAGGGCCCTGGGGGGCTTTGAGTAGTGTTTTGTATTAGTAACCATCACGAGAGGGAGAGAGAGAGACAGGCTACACATACATTATGTACAGCATGCAAGAAAGAGGCCGTTAGAGAGAGAAAGAACATAACAGTGATAAAAGTGTGACTTTATTTCATGTTTCTCCAATGGTGAGCACTATAGGGCCACGCTTATATATATATACTAGGGCTTTAAGCAACTAGTCGACTAGTAAATCCACGATTCGACATTGTTTTTTCTCATTTTTGTAGGCCTCAACTGCTAGAATGATATATTATAGTCACCAATGTACACAGCTTTTAAATGTACAAATATATATATTTTTAGGTTTTTTTGTACATAATAGGTAGTTAAACCACTAGTCGACTAGTAAACTATAGGCAACTAGTCAACTAGTAAAAATCACTAGAAGTGAATGCCCTAATTGTATACCCACTCTACAAAACCTGTAGTGTCAATGTCAGTCTGAGAGTGTAATTAATAATGGCCGATGACAGGTCGTCCATTATCTACTACTACTCTATAAAGGCAAAGAGGAAAATGTAAAACAAACACACACTTCTCTCTGTGACCTCTTGTACACCAACTTCTTATTTTTAAGTCCACCGACCGTGAATTGTGTTTATATCGTGTTGTGTTTATAGCAGACTCCTCACTCAAATGTGCACTTGCAGTTTGGGCAACTCCAAAGCAAACTCCACATGCCCCAACATTGTATTTACCTCCTATAGTGTCAACCCCTTACCCCTGTGTCGGATCGGTGGTTAGACTGGCATAGTTGCCGATACCGATATGAACCGATATTTTATTTCAATGAATCGTTTCATATCGTCGGGGTTAATATCGATATATATCGATATACGAGATATATCGTTACATGCCTACCTGGTATACTACAGTATATATTATGCGTCAGTATAGTATACTACTGTTTCAGTATATTCGTCCGTGGCATAGTAGAAAGTTACATAAGTCATGCTGCTCATTTTCTCCTCGGCTGGGTCCCTATACATTCTCCTGTCTTCTTCCTCCGTGTGTGAATTGGCCTCTGCGTTGATCAACCTATGCACTACTCTGTCACGAGTCACACGTGTCCTCTTCCTGCCCTCTGGTTCCACTCATTCGCTCGCAGTCTCGCCGCCGCCGGCTTGCATTGTCTGACTTCAGGTGTGCAGCCGGAAGAACTTTCTCTCCCTTTCATTTTTCAGTATGCCTGCATATCTTTCAAAAGGCCTAATTAAACTAATTAGCCGACCAGAGCCGCCGTTTGATAGTCAAAGTGATTAAAAGTTTTCAGACTGAATAACCCGGTAATAGGAGTGCATTATCAAAGCCCTTATAATTTCCCCTCTAATTTGGAATTAATTGGAAAGAATATGTACGGTGCTCTAGTCACATAGTGTGGCCCGTCTTCTTATCTATGGCCTTTTTTGTAAGAGGTTGAGATAAAGCTAACCTTTTCTCTCCCCCTTTACACAGGTTCAAGTTAATTAAATCTCCCCTTTTAATTGTATTTCAATACAAACCGCACATTTCCTCCGCTAATATGTCTCCCCCCCCCCATCTGACACAAGAGAAGAAAACGAACCGATAGAGGGAATGGAGAGAAAGAAAGAAAGACAGGAGCGACTGGAGGAAGAGGAGAGAAAGAAGGGGACAAAAATCCACCCCTCTTCATTTTCTAAGAGAAGTGAAGTGTCAGCGAATTTGCGGCGGCTGCGAGAAATTAATTATTTCAGCTTGATAAAGCTTTTCATCTCCCTGACTCCTTTTCCACTGAAAAAGCCAATTAAGGATGTCAAACCTGTCCTCGCTCTCCGGGGACAGCCTCCGCACTGATGAGTGTGTTTACCGCAATGGGGAACGCGTCGGACGCGCACGCTCGTTCGGCGCGTGCACGCCTGTCTATGTTTGTGGGCGTGCAGCAGCGCCGTGCAAGTTTGTGGGCGTGCAACGTATATGCGTTAGCAGCGGCAACGCATCCGTCCCCCCTGTGTTTATCATCGCGTTAATGTTAATGTGTGTGTCATCTACTCCCTCTGTTTTTCTTGCGCATATATCTGTAAGTGTGTACACGTGTGTGTGTGTGTGTGTCTTGTATGTGTGTCTGTGTGGTAGTATGTGTGCCTGGGCCTGCGTGTATGCATGCGTGTGTGCTGGCCAGCCGGGGGCCGCCACGGGCCCTTCCTAATCAGGGCCCACCTGTCAAGCTCCCGCCTCATTATCTGTGTACAGAGAGGCCATTTTGTCAGGGCAGCTTCTTCAGCGGCGAAGAAGGCCTGCCACCCACCAGGGGGAGTGTATGGCCCTGTCCCTTTTACCAGATTATTCACTTAGTTATGGGTGGCGGGAGCTGGCCCGTACAGCAGGAGTATAGGTCAACAACCAACTGATACACCGCGAACGCTCTCAGTTATATTAAAGACTTCATTCCTCACTCCCTCCCTCTCTTCTGTATACACTACTGTGAACCAAAGCCTATATGACAAACATGACAAGAGCTGGTGGCTTTGCAGTGAGACTGTGGTGAAATTATGACATCATATAGCGCCAAAATATGTCTATTGTTTATCTGTCTTCGCTGAATGGTTGCCTATTTTTCTTATGGTTTTGTCTATTTTCACAGGTCTATACATTTGTTATGGTAGCGTTCACGTGGTGAATCTAATATTTGCGATACTGGCATGTTCCTGTAATGATGGGGTTTGTCTCAGGAATTGCTCGTTCATATATTTGCTGTGTGATTCTATCAGATCAGAGCAGATATGATCGCTTGCAGGGGTTGCCATGGGTAATAATATAGCGTGCACAATGTCAGCTTATGCAGGGCGTCGTCGATTCGTCGCTGATCAGCACTGGTTTCAGGACCAAGCACCAATCATAAAAGGGAAAGGGGGTGGGACCAATGATTCCGCTGTTGAATCCGAAGAGGTGCATGCAGTTGTCTGACAAAAGAAACACCAACAGTATGTCAAATCCAATGACACCGTAATTGTATGTGCTGTGTTCAAACCACGGAATTGGAAGGGACACAAAGTTGACTTTTTAACATTGCTGGGCTGGCACTATGGTGAAAATAGGTCTATCTTTAGTCTGTATTGTCCCAGACGAGGGATGTTCCATTTCTGTCTATTCGACGAAAAACACATAGATATACAACGGTACATAGATAGAATTTCCCGGAGTACACAAACAACTTATCGAGTGAGGCACTGCGTGGACAAAACTCCCCTTTACTTTCTCCATCTCAAACTTCTGGAGCTTTCGTCCATGCCGTATCAGCAGGTAAAGTCAGGGTTGGATTTTCTGCCGAGGTAATTCATTTTTAAAAGCCCCGGCCTGATACTGGTCAGACTGAATTAAATACACGCAGGATACACGTTCTGATATATTTGATATTTATGTTGTATAAAAGATGTTTTGTCGAAATTAAAAAAAATGTCTTCTAAATCCTTTTTTATGAAAAACTCAGGTCCGTGGTTCTCAAATATAAGGACCCCAAATATATATGACATTGGCCACCGACCCCCATTTGAAAATATGTACCAGGGACACTCTCGGTAGCAAAGATTTGAGTTAAAAACTCGCTCTGAAAGAACATATATTCAAAGATTTCAGGCACATTTTCACGATTAAAAAGAAATAGAAGATCTACAAGCTCGTAGCGCGGCGTAGATCTGCTATTTTTCAATAGCTAAAGTATAACATAATGCTTAAAACACCAAAAGGAGTTCCCGTCCCAAATTGGGTTAAAAGCAGGACTTTGGATAAAGGTTTTATATATTTTTGTAGCTGTGTTTTTCACATGGGTTTGGCCTGGGTGGGTATACAGTCACATTGAAACGTCATTGTATCTCACGTCGCATCACAATTATAGCCAACACGTTTCACCCACGTTGCCTGTTTTCCCCACATTGTCTACTGACTTTCATATTGTTGAGGATTGCTGCGAACAGTAAGCTCACACCAAAACAATGTTAAATATTGCCATAAGAGTGCCATATTTTTTGTATTTTTCCAGTTTTTCACGTGTCTATGAGGTGACAGTACTTCATTAGACTCCCTGGAGTGGTTTTTATGTGCATTGGTGTATTAACTTTGTATTTAGGGTTTCTTCCTGGAGGCCGAACCCTTGACAGTCACAGTGTGACAGATAGTGTGACATCACACTATCAGCCGACATAACCCCTCCGCCTTTATCATACAACTATACAGCTGTGGGTGCTGATAAAGTTCAGGTGGATCACCATCCATCGCCGCCCAAACCAGGCATACTTAATAGACTGGTGGGGGTGCCCACATAAAAATTACATTTTAACTGTACACTTTAACAGTACTGTACACTTTTTTGAAATATATTATATAACAATAAGACCTAATCATCGTGGAAAATAATCATGGCACTCCATCTTTAAATTGATCATCGTTGTCAAAAGGGACAAGAAGACGTCGGTTCACAGGGCTTTTTCCACAGCTGACCTGGGTTAGAATCCAAGCCGGGTCTCTTTACTTTATATCAACAGGGACGTGCACACATAGACATCAAAGGGGGCTGCAGACCCTGCCCTTTTACCTGTCTGTAAAACAACTGCCCTTTCCAGACCACGAACGCAGCATTTATTCATGGTGAAAGAAATGCAAATGCCATTCTTCTCCTTTCCATGCCATCATGCCCGGAAGGCAGCATTCTGGAGAATTGCTTCTTTTCCCCACAAAGTCTCCTGAACTTGAACGCAGCATTTTGCGTTGAACAATTTTCTTTAGAAATCCATTTCGTACACACCACATCTCCACTAGCTAAAGAGTGCTGGGTTGCGCCCCCGAAAATAGCTGATCTACAAGCTCTCAACACGTCGCAGTAGATCTGATATTTTCGCTATTTTTGTCAAAGTGCCCTCTTAACGTGATTTCAGCCCCCCGCGCCTCTGACACTCTGCCCCCCCCCCCCCCGCCCCCACACCCTTCATGTCTCTCTGTTCACTATCCTATCAAAATGAAGCAGGAATGCCAGTGCGTGCGTGCGTGCCTGTGTGCGTGCGTGCGTGCCTGCGTGCGTGCCTGTGTGCGTGCGTGCGCTGGACAGGGTGATAATGTGGAAATATGGAGCTAAACAGGGTGATGAGGTGACTTTTCCTGGCCGTTGACAGCACGATCAAGATGTACTTGACTGCTGTGTGTGCGTGCGTGTGTGTGTGTGTGTGCGTGCGTGTGTGTGCGTGTGTGTGTGTCTAAATATCATGCATTTTGCTCCCACCCTTTCTAAATGACGAATGCCCCAGACTCCCCCCCCCTCTCTCTCTCTCTCTCTCTCTCTCTCTCTCTCTCTCTCTCTCTCTCTCTCTCTCTCTCTCTCTCTCTCTCTCTCTCTCTCTCTCTCTCTCTCTCTCTCTCACACACACACACACACGTATACAGACTAGTAACATGTCGGGAACAGGGAGTCTTATAGGAACCATGTGGACCGGGCTGCGTCTGACATTACACCCATCATCTCCAACTGCTTCTTTTTCTGCCCACATCTCCCTCGTTAAACATTCATTTGGAAGAGCTGTGTGCGTGTGTGACTGCGTCCGTGCGTGTGTGTGACTGTGTGACTGCGTGCGTGTAGTGTAACTTCAGTTTCTGTGCGTGCGTTTTAAAGCTTCTGTTGTTAAAGCCCTACTCATCAGTCTCCTCTGAGCATATTGATAACATTAATGTCTCTCTCTCTCTCTCTCTCTCTCTCTCTCTCTCCCTGTTCGCTCTTTGCCCCACAAAGTGATTGAGCCATCATCAGCTGACTGTGTGGGGCCTGCACTACAACACCCAGAGTGTTAAGTTGACTCAAAGTTGCATGATTAAACTGTGGATTTTTGCAGCGTGTGACATATTATAGCGGTGGTTCTTAAAGGTTTTAATTTCGAGGACTCTCTGTTTGGCATGCTCCGCATCAGGCCACGGATAACCCCCCAGGACTCTGAGAGTGTACGCATGGAAACAACAAACACTGGGTTGCATTCAGTGTTGTTTTCGTCGACTAAAACTATGACGAAAGATGTTCGTCGACTACCTTTTTTCACTGACGAAAACTAAATGGAAACTAAGCTATGGTGACTAAAACTATGACTAAATATACTGTTGATTTTTTGCAACAATTAAAAACTAGACTAAAATGTTAGGAAGGGACTAGTGGACAAGAGATCCAGTATACGTCATTGTACACTTGGTTGCATGCTGGAAATAGCAGATCTACAAGCTTGTAGATCTGCTATTTTCAGCAAGTGTAAAAACTCATTATGACCGCATCATTAGGCCCTCCAAAATACACTTTAGTCGACTAAAACTAGACTAACACTAAAACATTCCAGGTGACAAAAACTTGCATTACGCTCAGAGTTACAGTAGCGGTACAGATCCATTATCTATTTGGTTCATAACTCTCTATTATTTCTTTGTGTTTTATGATTTTCGTTTCGTTTTACTCTGTGTGCATCCTTATTTGTCTCTTTTACTTTGATTCTGTAAAGCACTTGGGTCCATTTGGTTGGTCTTTGCTCTATAAATACAGTTGGATTGGATGCAGGGAGTCCCTGGTCCCAAATTTGAGAGCCATTGGCATACAGTACAGTATGTATAGGCAGTAGGCCTATACTGTACTGTACAGCACACATGTGACACGCATGTGTCACTGCGCAAAAAGCATGGAATACGGATATGTATTGTATATTACAGGAAACTCCTGTTAAACTTTCCAACAAACTCCGGTAAACTCCCGAATTGTACCGTCACACCTGAATATTACCGTATATTACTGTATATATATATATATATATATATATATAAACGTGAGGTTTACGGGAAAATCTAGTGCCCATAATTACCCGTTAACTCATCTTTTCACGCAGCGTGTACTGTTTGCAAATTTGAGATGAGGAAGTTAATGTTTGTGTCTTTCAACAATAACTTGACTGACATGACTGTTTTCTTTCTCATTACCCTGGGGCAAGCTGGACGCATGTAAAATATAACGAAACGCGCACACCTTCTACCCCTAAATTCTAATACCCATGTCGAGATGTATCTGATTTCTCTATAGCTCTAAAAGTTACGCACTATTTTGAGCTCCGTCAGTTTGTTAGGCCCCTAGAAAAAGTCCCCAGACTTCTAGAATCAATCTCTAAATGTTTGGTAGACATTCTAATTATTTATTGGCTATGATGCTCTGAATATGTTTGTTTTTTCCCCCCGATGAAGCTGTAAGGATCAAACAGTGTTTGTGTTATAAAGATTTTTGCGCTGATCTTTTTATTTGCAGTGGTGGAAAGTAACTAAGTACATGTACTCAAGTACTGTACTTAAATACAATGTTGAGGTATTTGTATACTTTGCTTGAGTATTTGCAATTTCCAATACTTTTGCTTCGACTCCACTACTGTACATCTCGGAGGCAAATATTGTACTTTTACTCCACTACAATTATTGGAAAACTTTAGTTACTTTGTAGATTGTGGTTATAATTACAAAACACATGAACCACTTCAGCCCAATGTAGCCTATACATATACAAAACACATGAACCACTTCAGCCCAATGTAGCCTATACATTTATACAAAACACATGAACCACTTCAGCCCAATGTAGCCTATACATTTATACAAAACACATGAACCACTTCAGCCCAATGTAGCCTATACATTTATACAAAACACATGAACCACTTCAGCCCAATGTAGCCTATACATTTCGGCCAAATGAAAGCTCGCAGTGTGTCGCGATGTGGCACACTGTGAGCTTTATAGATCTGTTATTTTCAAAAGATGTTTATACTTGAAACTGGACATTCTGCATAATATAATGAGTACTTTACTTGCAACAGTATTACTATATTGCACTACTGATACTTTACTCAAGTAAAACATGCGTCACACCTCTGTATTTGAGCAAATCCTTTTCTCCATGTTGTGCATCGACTTTCCTTCAAGGTTGATGCTATAACCCATTCTGGGCGGGAACCCCTTTTGGTGTTTTAATCATTATGTTCTACTTTAGCTGTTGAAAAATAGCAGATCTACAAGCTCATATAGTGCGGCACCGAATGTCGCGCTACGAGCTTGATCTGCCATTTTGGGAAAATCGTCAAAATGTGTCGCAAATCATTGAATATATATTCTTACAGAGCGCACGTTTTTAACTCATATCTTTGCTTCTGGTGGGGTCCCTGGAACAACATATTTTCAGATGGGGGTTGGCAGCCAATTTCATGTTTGGGGTCCTGAAATATTGAGAACCACTGATATATAAACTTTTTTATTTTTTACATCGGGCCTAAATTTAACCTATGCTGTATACAGTGTCTTCGCTGAGAAAAGTGTATGACTAATATATATATATATATATATATCTTTTTTTTTTAAAGGTGGACAAACAAGATACTTGCACTGCACAACGATGACCGAAAATGGATGACGGCGTCTTCAAAAGATCCCCGTGACGGGGCCGCTGTCCAAACACCAGGTAAGATTGCGTGGGACACCAACCCAACTTCACAGCCATGTCTGCATTCAGTTCCCGTATGATAACCCACGGAACGCACGGCGATACACCGATAACTCAGCGCCAGCTCTTATCTGCAAGGCATATTTCCCCTTCTTGAAAGGGCAGCTAGTCCACCCTTCTTTCAAATCGTAAATCAAGTCTTTTTTTTCATGGCTGACGTGAACATTTGAGGCATTTACTCGCTGCGCTCAGCGTATATCCACAGTGACTTTACAAGTGCAACCGCAGATGTTGATGTGAGAGACCATGGAGAGCAGACAGGCAGTGGCACAGCCCAGACCAACACTTAACCCAGGACCTCCCCGTACGCAGCTATTTTTAATGTTTTTACTGCCGTAGAGATGGTGTTTTATTTTATTATGTAGCCATGTCTGGGAGTCACGGTGCAGTGTGGCCCTTTGACATTTTGACTCTCTACTGTACCACCTCCTTCCCAGTGCCACAGACCAACTATACACTATCAGCTCTGTGCCCGTGTCTGGGTGGTAGCAAGCAGTTGGTGTGTGTGTGTGTGTGTGTGTGTGTGTGTGTGTGTGTGTGTGTGTGTGTGTGTGTGTGTGTGTGTGTGTGTGTGTGTGTGTGTGTGTGTGTGTGTGTGTGTGTGTGTGTGTGTGTGTGTGTGTGTGTGTGTGTGTGTGTGTGTGTGTGTGTGTGTGTGTGTGTGTGTGTGTGTGTGTGTGTGTGTGTGTGTGTGTGTGTGTGTGTGTGTGTGTGTGTGTGTGTGTGTGTGTGTGTGTGTGTGTGTGTGTGTGTGTGTGTGTGTGTGTGTGTGTGTGTGTGTGTGTGTGTGTGTGTGTGTGTGTGTGTGTGTGTGTGTGTGTGTGTGTGTGTGTGTGTGTGTGTGTGTGCGCGTGTGTGCGTGCGCGTGTGTGCGTGCGCGTGTGTGCGCGCGCGCGTCCTGGTAGTATTTTTGGGACATCTTTTTGTGAGTTGACATTTATGTGTTTGACATAATATGTGTTTGAGACCAATGGCCAGACGTTACACAATCACTTGTGTCAATGCAATGTCCCCAGGCATTTGCAAATCACGCAGTCATTGAATCAATCGCAATCACTGAATCATTGAATCACACAATCATTGAATTACACAATCATTGATTCATTGAATTACACAATCATTGAATTATCGAAGCACGCAATCATTTGCAAGCGAGCGGCTGAGTGTGTGCTTGTGTTTGAGAGCAGTGGCAAGACATTCCACAAGCAGTTATGTGACAAATGCTGATATTACACAGTAAACAACTTAATTACTTTGACACTTAATCTAACACTCAGGATTTGACTGTGTACAGTATGTGCTCCTTATTGGAAAATACCTCCCAGAGTATCACGTAGGGCTTTTCACTTCTAGTGATTTTTACTAGTTGCCTAGTTTACTAGTCGAGTTGTTTAAGAAAATAGAATTAGTTTTTCCTTTTTTTTTAAAATAATATTTGTACATTTAAAAACTGTGTACATATAGGTGACTATATCTATAATCTACCTGATCTTGAGGCCTACAAAAACGGTCAACTGGTACTAGTCAACTAGTACCAACGAGGTCAACTAAGTGGATTTACTGGTCGAAAAACAACACTGATACTGATGTTACTGATCACGTATTTTTTGTTGCTCCCAATCCGTTTCCGATCATTTGTGACTGGGTACATTGCTTTGTGCCGCAAGGAGGCATTGGTCAGTTTTCTGGTTTTTTTCTTCTCTCTTTTGGGTCTCGACCTGAAAAGTTTGGGAACCACTGCCCGAGTGGAACTGCTACCTTAACCTTGGGTTATGTGGTTGAAGATGGATGGATGGATGGATGGATGGAGCGTGCGGTGTTTACTGAAAGCTCTTTAGCGCAGCACTGGAGTGTGGTCCTGCTGCCCATGCTGTGCTCTCTTGCGAACAGAACAGAGTCATTTCAGAACAGTTTGTTGACAGCGCCTGCTCGATGATGATGAATCCCACCGCATCGGCGTGCGTGCGTGCGCGTGTGCGTGCCGTTGAATCATCAGACCCAGACCCACGTCTTTTCCCAGAGACTCATCCTCTGCTGATAGACGTTACGCATCACTCCGTCTCTCTCTCTCTCATATATATATATATATTCCTTCGTCTCTGACTCTCTGTCTTTCCCCTGATTTCCCCTTTCGTTTCTTTTTCTTTCCATCACTTCCTCTTACTTCTCTCATCTCTATCGCTCTCTCTCTCTCGCACGTCGCCTCTCTCTCTCCTAGAGATTTCTCTCCTCCTTATCTCTATATTTCCCTTTCTGTTGCTCCCCCCCACCCCCCACACACCCCCTCCCTCCCTCTCTCTCTCTCTCTTCTCAGTGTTCCTACTAAAGCCACAGATCTTCAGTGCGGGCCACACGGATCACTGGTATGTTTGACACAATGTGTCAAAACAGGGCTCTCTCTCTCTCTCTCTCTCTCTCTCTCCCTCATTCCTTCATCCCTCTCTCTCTCTCCACAGCATGGCTCCGTTTCTATGTGCATTTCCTGCCGTGCCAAATTCCACTGCGAGTGTCCAGAGGCGTACAGTGTTATTATGTATCTCTTCCACAGAGTGACAGACACACAAACAGCTCCGCTGAGACGGGCGTCTCGCGTCCCTCCGGTCTAAGCACGTTATGCTGTATCCTCATTTGAACCCTGTTGTGTATATAGGCCTACTTTTTTATTGTTATTGGTATTATACTGATCAGTGTTGATTTCGTCGACTAAAACTAACTAACTAACACTGACGAAAACTAAATGGAAACTAAATTAAAACTAAGCTATGATGACTAAAACTATAAGACAATTTCATCAACAAATAATACTACTAAAATGTTAGGAAGGGACTATAGTGGACAAGAGATCCAGTATAAGTCATTTTACAATTAGTTGCATGCTGAAAATAGCCGATCTACAGTCGCAACGCGTTGCAGCGCGACGCAAGTGGAAAAAAAACAACCCTAATTATTATTATTATAATTATCAATGGGTTGTTATTTTTTCTTTCCTATTTTTTTTTCAAAGGAAGTATGTGAAAATTCAGCAGTGGAACTTATTCAACACATCTGTTCGTTGAGATGCAAATTGGTCATCAAATAGAGCCAAGAATCCTCCCCATCCCTGACTCAGCTGTCAGCTCGCATCTATCTGACAGGGCTCATTTGCATTTTAATATTTGAGGCCTTTTACTGAGCTGACGCCTTAGTAAGTAGAAAACAGAAAAAGAAAGGCGACTTTACAAATAGCGGTTCGGCGTCGAGGCCAAGTTGGCTCTGGCCCAGAGCTTGAGCCTGTGACCTTGTTTCAGATTGGTCTTTGTTTTGTGTACGGCATGGCCTTCCACATCAAACATTTGAATTCGTGATTTGTATTTTGTTTGTTGTAACTGCCATTGCGTCATATTATGTTCCCTTGCACGTCGAAAATAGCCATGACTGTGGCTATATAGACATGACGCGAGGCACCGTCCTGCAACAGAGTATACAGTATGAACCGGGCTATACACTTACAGCACAATATATACAACATTAACATGTTCCAGTGGAAACATGTTGCGCTTGAAGCAGAGCGTCCTGACATGGCCTGTATAAATTAGCCAAGACAAAACAACAGCAAATTTCAGATTCCATCTACACACCATTATGGAATTGTTCCTGCAGATATATCCCGTTGACCATATTCACACGATGGCCGTTTAGCTTTTTCGTTAAACCTTATAGAAAGTGCAAAATGAGTAGCCTATTGAAGTGAATGATATGATCAACCAAGGAGACAGCGAAGTAGGCGTACAGAAGGAGGAGAGGAGAGGAGAGGAAGAGTGAGGAAGAGGAGGGAGGACAAGGCGACGACGAAGAGGGGAAGGGGCGGAGGTGTGGGGCGGCAGGGGGGGGCGGTTTGGGGGGGGGGGGAGGATGGGCTTTTGGTGGCAGATGTAACCTCAGCAGTGTCACAACTGGCAATTTGCGGCCGGTCGGAGATGTTGACATCTGCATTCTTTCACGCTCGCCTGTAACTCACTGTGCTGAGCTGAGAGGGGGGGGGTGGGGAGAGAGAGAGAGAGAGAGCCCAGCTTTAGACTGCTTTATTTATCTCTGTGCTCTTGCGGTGGAAAAGGATGCTCCCCTCCAACACTGTGTGTGTGTGTGTGTGTGTGTGTGTGTGTGTGTGTGTGTGTGTGTGTGTGTGTGTGTGTGTGTGTGTGTGTGCGTGTGTGCGTGTGTTTGCGCGTGCATGTATGTGGAGGACGAAGAATGCGTTTTCAGTTGTAGGTCATAAACACCCTTCGTCCCACCAAATCATCCGCTGTACAAGTCCCTTGTTATTGTGTGATATATGAATGGTTAATTCCCGCTGACAGACGTCTTCATAGCGTTTGACAGGAGAAATGTCTTCCAAGGCTCTCTTAGTTTTTGGTGCAGTGCTCCCGACGTCCGGCAGCGCAGCACCTATCCATCTCGGGGCAGATTCCTCAAAACCCACGTCGTCCGAATTAGCTTTTTTCTTTTACACGAGAGAACAGCCAAACAGGTCAAGATTCCTCCACGGTCTTGGATGCAAACCCCACCCCTTAACCATACATTATATATCGGGGGTCCCACATGGCTCTGGACTCATCCCCTCCTTTTTTCCCTCTACACCACTCTTTGGTGTGTAGACTAACGAGGAACAAAAACAGCAAATGCCTTTGATGTCGATCATTTGCTTATTTTTAGGCATCTAAACGATGTATGTATACTATTGTAAACTAGTGACCATTTAAATTGTAATTAAATCACAATTTGAATTGTGACGCAAACAGGTGTTAAACTGACAAAAGCAGGCGGGTGTTTGTAAGATAATTGATTAAAAAAAAAAAGTTTACTCTGCTACTGTATTGACCAAGAGAATAAGCGAAGAAAATTGAAAGAGAAAGAAAAATACTGGATTTGTGTGAGAGAATCGTTTTTTGGTCATTTGTCTGGAAACTAATTTGTGTTGTGTTTACGCACACCGTTATATCGTGAACCTCGTATCATTTACGCCGAATACCCCCCCATACCATAGGATTCACGTGGTTGAAAATACCACCCGTTCGATGAATCCATTGAGCTGAGAGTGGACCCTGAATTCTTTGTCCTCGCATGATACCTGTGGAATGTTTGCTTTTCTAATGTGATCTTATATAGGTGATGTCTCTCTGCATGTGGTTCTGTTTAAGGCACACGGGGCTATCTTCTCCTTGTGTTTTTTGGGATGTGCATGGGAACCTGCACGGCAGTGCCGTGCATTAGCCTGCGAACTGGAGCGGGCAGTTTAACGATGAGACGTTTCTGGATAAGCTCAGGAAAACCTGAAAGTGCTCTCTCTCTCTCTCTCTCTCTCTCTCTCTCTTTCTCTCTGTTTTTGTCTTAATTCCTGCACACGAAAAAAACCTTCCTCCCGAATCAAACTTTTTTTCTCTCTCTGGCTTTCGGTTTCACCAGTGTTCTTTTCTCACAGCTGACTGACTATATGGCGGGGGATGGGGTTCGAAGAGGGCCCTAAAAACACATCAGTCAAATGTAAATTCATCTCCAACTGAGCTGACAGACAGACAGACAGACAGGCGGCTCTGGTTTCCCCCTCCCCTCCACCTCTTTATCTTCTGTTAAACTGATGACTGGCGAAACCTGTCGCTTTGAAAGCAGAATAACAGGAGGGGGGGGTAAAAAGGTGCAGACAGTCGAAGTACGCACACTCGCTTCTATAGGATTTGACCAACCGGAGATGAGCGAGAAATACGAAGAGAGACAAGTAGAGCATACAGACAGGGAGAAGCCAGGGGGGAATGTTTTTATTTTGTATATGTGTGCGTCTGCTTAATACACGTGTGCGTCTGTGTGTGTCTAAGAATGTGCGTTGTGTGGGTCGATGCCTATTGTCAAGTTTGATTTAATAACTTTATTGGAAACGTCTCATTTGATTTGGCTTTGTCGTGCGTGGGCGTCCTGGAATGCGAGCTCACTTCCAGTGTGCTATAGTGTGGTGTAGACCGGACCTGGACCCATCACAGCCACAGAGTCTCTCACTGCATGTGTCCCTGCCTTTCCCAGAACAGAACATTATCTCAAGGGTGTGTGTGTGTGTGTGTGTGTGTGTGTGTGTGTGTGTGTGTGTGTGTGTGTGTGTGTGTGTGTGTGTGTGTGTGTGTGTGTGTGTGTGTGTGTGTGTGTGTGTGTGTGTGTGTGTGTGTGTGTGTGTGTGTGTGTGTGTGTGTGTGTGTGTGTGTGTGTGTGTGTGTGTGTGTGTGTGTGTGTGTGTGTGTGTGTGTGTGTGTGTGTGTGTGTGCGTGTGTTTGATGTGTGCTAGTCTGTGCACATCGTGCATACCGGTATACAGTACAGTCTTTTTCTATACATTTTACTGTACTTATTTCTATCTATCTTTTTTTTTTTACACTTTGACTGGAAATTCAATCAAAAAGGAATGCTAAATCGAGATATCGTTGTTTTTCTTTTTGTCTTTTGTCAAGGGTTTGGAAGCTTTTCAGTTTTCCAGATTGTAATTGAGCTCTGGGTTTTTTTGGTCATTTTCATTAAAGCACACAAAAACCAATGCATGCACACTGCACAGTGACACGCACACCCGCATTTATATCTTAGTTACCTGTAAGGTCTATACTTGGCCTCTTCTCCTCTTCTCCCTCTACAATAAAAATGTAGGCAGTGCACACGCTCAGAAGGCAACGTGGTGTGAGCTTGCATGATGGCCAATGCAATAGCCCCATAGCTGCAGTATAGCATAAAGGGGCATGCAGACCTTTTGGTAAGAGAAACACCATGCAGTCTTTCTCCCTCGTCTACACAGCGGCACAGGCCGGGGTCTTTCTGATGCACATGCACAGCGACAGCCGAGACCAAAACGGTTAGTTCGGCGCTCCGGTTGCAGCAGGTAGCCGTGCCAATGCCAGAAACGGAATTAAGATCACATTTCTGTCCTGTTTCAGATAGAAATGCCTTGGCAGATGCTTTCTTGCGAGAGCAGATAGTTTACAGCTCGGCTCGTGTGTGCATGTGTGTGTGTGTGTGTGTGCGTGTGTGTCACTGTGTGTGTGCGTGCGTGTGTGTGTGTGTGTGTGTGTGTGTGTGTGTGTGTGTGCGCGCGCACGCGTTTGAGTGCACGGAGGTTTAGGGCTGCTGATGTAACCTAACGGTACAGTACAGAGACACTGATATCTGAATGTTTTAAGAGAGAGAGGATACAACTCCAGATGTGAGATGCTTTACCGATATTATAGTCGGTAAGTTATTATGCGCAGTAAAAGACGGTTCTTGATCGAGCGGTGAAAAAACAGAGAGGTGGAATGAAACGTGAGGTGATTTATAATCCCTGTAGCCGTCCAGGCCGTCCTCAAAGTTTTGCTGGGAAAATCTTAACCCATTTAGGCCTGACGTCGAAAGTTAAAATCCTGACAGTTTTCTGAAATACCTCATGTTTCTGTATCAGTGGTGCTCAATTCTTCATGTCAAGGACCCCAACAATTATATGTAATTGGCCACCGACCCCCGTCTGGAAATATGTTATTCCAGGAACCCCTCAGAGGCAAAGATTTGAGTTAAAAACGTTCGCTCTGAAAGAACATATATTCAAAGATTTGCACTACATTTTCACGATCTTTCAAAAACAGCAGACCTACAAGCTCATATAGCGCTCATCTGCTATTTTTCAATAGCTAGCCTAAATTATAACATAATGCTTAAAACACCCAAAGGGGTTCCCGCCCGAAATGTTTTAAGGAGGAGCGGTTTTCGGTCCAGGTTTCTCTGGAGTTCAGATCACGCAGGATATTTGATAATCCTTATCAAACTATGATTCATCCATCAGACGGCATTATTGCTAAAGGAAACATAAAATAAATCCCGTAGGGGGGGGAATCAATCCTGGGATACCTGGCACTGTAAACCGTTCATATTAAGTAACATTGCACGCTCAATGAAAGAACTGGGGTATTTAACCACGTATTTGATTGGACAGGGCTCGAGATGGCTCAGTGAGCACCTGAGCTAAAACACCCGAATAACAATTACTTTCACAATGCTGTCCGATGTTGTCTGAATATCCACTTTCTACACTTATAGGTTTGTACACATGCACGCCATGCCTTGAGAGCCCAGGAGCCCTTCTCCACCCATCTTTGAAAACCATGCCAGTTTTCCTTTTCTGTGTAATCTCCATGCATCCACTGCAAGTCAAGTCAATTCAATTCAAAGGGCTTTATTGGCCTGAGAAAACATACGTTTACATTGCCAAAGCAAAAGGCACAATACAGCAATACAATCAAAACAAAATGTATGTGCATTTGAGTCTTCAAAAAATAAATGTCTACATGTACCAAGATCACTCGAGGTAGACGATGTAGTGCAGGAATGCACAATGATTAGTCTTTAGGGTGGTTTTGTTCCATTTGACATCCTTCTCCTATCACAACAGCTCACAAATCCTGCTGCTGTGTTTGCACATTGTTGTACTTCGCCTAGCAGATATGGGAGTTTTTTTTGTCATTAGTCATGTTTTCGAAATCTCCGTGCAGGGTGATTGTAATCTGTGGGAAGTATGTGTCTCTGATGTCTTGGTACAGTGGACAGATGCTTAGGAAGTGTAACTCGGTTTCCGCTTCATTTTCTGTGCATCCACTGCAGGTCAATTGACCTCTTATCACTATTGTTCTAAACTTCAGTAACACCAACAAGCAAGCTTGGAGGTATAGGGATGTCCCCGATACCGAATACCCAAACCAGTGTTGTGATCTCGTGTTGTGTTTATAGATATCTAGCTCAGGGCTTAACGTTCTCATTCCTGGGGACGGATTTCAGTCCTGGGGATTTCATAGGGGTCATTTAATGAGATCAGTGCCGATGTGCAAAAAAACATTTTCAGTCTTGGGACTTTTTTTGGCTTTAAGCCCTGTATCTAGCTATATATCTTATGTTGTGTTTATAGCAGACTCCTCACTCATATGTGCACTTGCAGTTTGGGCAACTCCAAAGCAAACTCCACATGCCCCAACATTGTATTTACTTTCCAAAGTGTCAACCCCTTTTCCCCTGTGTCGTATCGGTGGTTAGACTGGCATATTCGCCGATACCGATATGACAATTAAGGGCCGATAGTGATTCCGATGCAATATCGGGGCATCTCTACTTGGAGGTAAACGTGCACAATGGCACGCAGAATGCGTACTGACTCCCCTGTCCAGGAAGTGAATATTATTGGCATGTTTAGGTCTTTTGTAAATATATCAAGTGAAAAACGGACCGGGGCCTTTGTTTTGTTGTCCTTGTAGTGTCGAGTGTTGTCTTCATAAGTTTTCCATCCTGCCAAAGTGAATCCTTATACAGTAGATATAGCCACATCTGAACAACAATGTTTCTATATTCTATTCTTAAAAAAGAAAAATCAATTACTGTAGATATCCCCCACATTTTACAGTGTTAGACTGTAAGCCATAAAATGAGTGGACACTGGACAGGCCATTACAGTCCATTGATCATGTTATGTCTTGAATGTCTTAGCCGGGAATCGAACCCAGGTCCCACGCGTGAGCACAGACATATTTCCATGTGGCTATCGGGAACATCTCATTCGCAGCAGAGGCTACGTTGCGTTTGAGAACTTTGCTGCAATTCTATTCTACTTGACCACAGCATACTGTATATCACCAGCTCAGTGGCCTTGTGGTTATAGAGTGTTCGCCCTGAGACTGGGAGGTCGGGGTTCAATCCCCGGCCGGGCCAACCTGAAGACTCTAAAAATGGGACGCAGTGACTCCCTGCTTGACACTCCGCATCATCAGTCTTGTCCAGGGGGTGTACTTGTACATCAAGCTGCCTCACGCTACAGAAACAGGAGATAGGCTCCTGCCCTGTGGGCCTCATGGCTCGGCAAGGCTACTTACTTTACTTACAGCATATATACCTGCCAATTCTCAATAACAGAAGAGCAGACCAGCCCGAATACAACCGCTGCAGTTGTGTTTGTTATATTGCATTGACTCGGTCTATACAAACTCGACAGAACAAGTTCTGGAGTGCAGCTGTAAAGTATTGTCTCTATTGAGATGATTCACTTTACTGTGTTGTTGGAGGATTTGTCCTAAAAACCTCGACCGGCGATTATACAAGCGGTTCGAATCACGAGGCGCGACTCCTTGGAAAATGCAGACACTCGCATTTTTTTAGTCAACAACTTTTGCCTCTCGGAAACTGTGTGTGTGTGTGTGTGTGTGTGTGTGTGAGAGCACGCGTGTGTGTGTTGTCTGTGTCATGTGAAGTATGAGAGTGATTACAAGAAGCTGACAATCAGGACCAGGCCTGTATCTGCACTTCTTCTGCTCCTCTGCGATCCTCCATGCGTTGCATCTCCCATCGCGTCAACTTCAATTACCGTGATTCCCTTTCATTTGTCCACACGCGCACGCAGCCACGCATGCATGCAGGCACACACACACACACACACACACACAAACACACACTGTGAAATCTGGAGCGTTACCTTAACTCTGAGAGTGCAAAGACGTTCCGTCTTTGCACTCTCAGAGTTAAGGTAACGTTCCAGATTTTGCTGTGCACGGGGAAAACATTGCGCACGCACACGCACGCACACACACACACACACACACACACACACACACACACACACACATAGAGAGAGAGAGACACGGAGACACCCACAGAACCGTTGTGGATGAGAGGGACAGCAGTGATGATGAGGCCACAGGCCACAGGGCCACCCAGTAATCCAGATAAGTACCCATGGCTTGATCATCATCACACTTCATCCCTATATGTCCATTCCCATAAGACCCACTGTGTGTGTGTGTGTGTGTGTGTGTGTGTGTGTGTGTGTGTGTGTGTGTGTGTGTGTGTGTGTGTGTGTGTGTGTGTGTGTGTGTGTGTGTGTGCGCGCGCCTGCAGTAGCATATATCCGCTGACAGCCAAGTTCTCCGTCCAATATCTTTAGACCGTTACCGGGGGTCACTGGCAGCTCTGATCACTTGCCACAGGAGCAGGTGGCGTTGTTGCCCAGCAGCCATCTTGGACTCACCTGCAATGCATCCCGCGGGCTGTCTAATGCACTCTGAATCATAAATGCTCCGTTTTCTCTCCGTCTCTCTCTCTCTCTCTCTCTCTCTCTCTCTCTGGATTTTCCTCGTCATTTGTGTGACCATGCATTCCACCCTCCAATGTTTTTCCTCTAGCACCTCCCCTGTTGTTTGCAAAGTGAGAGGAAATCTGTGTATTTATATTTATAGATACAGGTTGCCTTTTATTCAAAATGGTTCCCTTATCTCACATGGCTTCCAATGATTTTATTGTTTTGTTTCATACCTGCTACCAGGGCCTGTAAATAATTATAATTTTAATGTTAGTAAACGAGTCCAGTAGCCCTGGTTCTCAAAGTGGTATCCAGGGTAGCTATACTTGGTTCTTTGAGGGGGGGGTTCCAAACGGACCATTCCTTACAATTACTGTATGTAACTCTGAGAGTGTGCACCGTGGAACCAAATGGACCCGTAAGGGTCCATTTGGTTCCACGGTGCACACTCTCAGAGTTATGGAGTCCTTGAAATCACCAGTCGGGGCCAGTTGACGAACCTGTCAGGCAGCTAACCAATCAAGCAGCCCAGTTCGACGAGGGCCAGGGCAGGCCAAGTGCAGAAAGGGCCATACGAGTCTTTGAAGTCCTTGCCTCTGACAGTTGTGTGGACCCTGGACGCTCTCTGGCATATCACAGCGCTCGCTGATCAGGTTTCATTATTTTGATGGGAAAATCAGACGGCAACGAGGTTCAGCTGAGGTTTACTTTTTAGAGAGGCAGGCAGGCAGCTCCCCTGCCAAAGCACAAGGACCTCGGAGCGGCGCACGGAAGCACGCGAGCACACACGCAATGCACACACACACACACACACACACACACACGTATACCGCCGCACATGCCCGCTCGCTGCATGGGTAGCAGTGAGGGTTCAGTTTAGATTAAGCAACAAAGAACACATTCATCGTCTTAAGGGCCGGCCAGTAGGGTTGATGTGTTCCGGTCTGTTTTGTGTTTTCCCTTTTTATTGTGCCATTTCCCCCAAGTACACACACACACACACACATACGTGTGAGCGCGCACGCACACACACATAAACACGCTTTGTACAAGTTCTGTTGTACGTGATTGCATTACCTTTTGTTTGACGTTTAAATGAGAAACTTGTGTACTGAATCGTTGGCATTGCTTACCATGGTATTTGTTTTGTTCGTCTGTACTATACATGACTCTTTTTACTTGTGACAATATTTCATGTATTCTCTACATGCATGTTTGCTAAAGCCTCCGTCAGTGACAGGCAGCCGTGGCCATTGTTGTCCGTCCCATTAGGGCCTTTCTTCATGCCAGAGGGAGTCTCCAGGCCTTCACATCTACCGGGCCAGACATTCTCTGAGGACATTTGGCAAATGAGCCCCCAAATAATTGCCAATACACTAAGTATTATTTTTATTGATTGTTTTTCTCATTCTCCTTTAAAGCTGCTGTAAGCAATAATTATGTCAACATTTGAATGGCCTTTTTATTTTAAAATGTAGTCTCTGTGACACATAATCTGCATTCAAAGATTTTCCCAGAAGCTTTGTCATTGGTCAATTTGCCTGTCTGCTTCCTGATTGTTGGTCATTGCGACCAGGTTTTTTTTTTGACCAATGAACCACGCTTCTAGGAACATCTTTGAATGCAGATTGCGGCCCCTAGATGTGTCACAGAGACTACATTCTTGTTGGGAGCGTTCTACCCATTGCTGGCTGTCTGAATACCAAAAGAAATAAAATAAAAGCCATTCAAAATGTGACATTATTGCCTAAAGCAGCTTTAACACCTTGAAACATATATTTTGATTGAGATACCGATGAATCGGAAACCTTTAACCCATTGATGCCTGGTGCAACCTATACGCTGTTCTACCTTTGATGCCGGCGCGCTCTCTGTGTCTCATCAGCTATTGCTATACATGTAGTAACATAACAATTTATTTATTTTTTATCCGATTTTGAAGGATTTCAGAAACCTTAGGTCAGGCCCTAGAAGGCATTCCCAGATTCGGCCTCAGGCATCAATGGGTTAAAGTAGCGTGTACGCGTTGGTTCCATTCATCCAAGCCGGAAAACACAATCAATTGATTGATTGATCATTTACGACGTGCTCTGGAAATGCACGTGGCCCACCCATCTGACGAGTGGATGGGTGGGCCGTGAGATTTGGTTTCTCCAGAAAACGTTGGGATCCGCTGCCCATATAGACCTCTGTTAGCTGCCGGGATGATGATGTGTTTTTAGTTCAAATACCTCGGGGTCTTGCCAATCTTGCCAGTCTTGTCAGCCAATCATCATAATAATAATACAACTTTATTTGTATAGCACCTTTCATGACATGAAATGCAGCTCAAAGTGCTGCCCAGAGCAAAAAAAGGAAAAGAAAAGCAAGGCGTGAAAATGAATATCCTTCGGGACAATAAAGATTATTATTATTATTATAAAACATTAAAATAATAGTGTATAGAGTGTATAGAGGTAGGTCTTGAGCCGTGCTTTACAAAATGTCTACAGAGGCTGCCTGTCGAAGGTACAGTGGGAGTTTGTTCCACGCCGTCGGCCCCTGAGTGTACAAATGGAACTAAAGGGACCCTTGTAACTCTGAGTGTACGAATGGAACCAAATCATGTCTGCTAAGGTCGCCTCTACGATCGCTAGTAGAGAAGTATAGCAAATGTAGCCCAGCGAGAGAGAGAAACCAAACAAGAGGCTGAATCGCCTGGAGAAATGCCTTCAGGGGTGATTCAAACTATTCGCACTCGGGACCACTTGGCAGATGTTGTGGTAGTGCGGATAATGCGTAGCGTTCCCGGGAGCGGATCGCCCAACCGCCCCCGGGACCGCATGGGTGTATTCAGATACGGATGGTTCCAATGTGAATGCATGCGTTTACCTAAACAAGGAAGTGGACTGTTCTTTTTTAAGAACGTGACATAATCTCTAGTCGACGAGCCATGAAGCGCCAACAAAAAATACAGTATTACAAAGTCTGGACAGAAATTGATGTACTGGTTGTTTACAGTACAGCAATTTGTCACTTTGTGCCGCACAGAGAGCTTGTATATCTGCTATTTTTGAAAACATTTGAAAAATAATAATATATTAAATATTTGGAAGATTTCGAATGTCTTTCTAAATCTTTACAGTTCACAAGAAGCCACGTCTTTCCCGTGTGAATCCATGCAGAAGATAAAGATTTTTCATCTAGACTAATGCACACTTCATATTTGTCTCTTGCAGAGAGAAACCTTTTTTTTATGATATAAAATATGTTTGCTGTTAAGCATTTTTAATTCAACATTTGTCACCGGACTAGATGCTGCTAAAACTTGATGATGGATCCTGGTCCATATGTAGTAGATCAGTATGTGTCTTTAGCTTAACTTTTATTCATTATTATTTGTTCCAAGTGGAACCAAGCCCTTACAGGTCTGTAAATGGAACCAAGGGGACGCTTATACAGGTCTGTAAATGGAACCAAATGGACCCTTACAGGTCTGTGACTCTTGAGTGTACAATTGGAACCAAATGGACCCTTACACAGGTCTGTAAGTCTCAGAGTTATGGGGGTCCTTGAAGTGAAAACCGTCGAGAACCGACTGGTTTAGATGAAGGAAAAACCTGCGAGCTCTTATAAGATGAGAAAAGAACAGCTTCGGTTCCTTTTGATTGACAGGCGCTTATCCAATTGCTACATGGCTTCACAACAGTGGCGTGCATGAGAAGAGCCCCCCCCCTTCCCCCCCTACCTTGATTGACAGGCAACAACATCCTATTAGCTTTCGTGTCAGTGTCACCCACAGCTGTTCTAACGGCATCCAGCTGTTGATATTGGCTGCCGGTTTTGTTTATTTGCGTCGTTGTTGTTGTTGTTTCTAGCTGTACGTGAAGAAACGTGTTTGTTTGAATGTTTTGTTGTTTAGGACTTTACTGGGACTGTCTCTGCTATGTTTCTTTCCTCTCTCTCCTTTTTAAATCTGTCAAAGGAAAGAGTGTTTAACAGCTGTTGAAAAGCCACTTGAATGGATTCCTTTGGGGGTGTAATGAGATGCTGTGAGCTCGGCTAATCTCCATTCTCCCTGCCTTAAGTCTACTGTTTAAGTAGTCCTATGAATACATGCCAGGTAAATGGCTTTTCCTTCTTGCCCTGGAAGCAATCAGTTCACTTCAAAGGTAATGGTGTGTGCGTGCGTGTGTGTGCGCGTGCGTGCGTGCGTGTGTGTGTGTGTGTGCGTGCGTGGAGGAGCACTGTTTAACTTACACACCCTCCCTCCCTGCTGCTAAAGCCCTTTCTTCTTCTCCATTCTGTCACTCTTCCCCTGTTTTGCTGGCTGTCCTTTTCATTTGTCCCCCCGCTCAAAGAATTAATACCTGCCTCTCCTCTAACCCCCCCCTCCTCTCTCTCTCTCTCCCTCCTCTCTCTCTCTCTCTCTCTCTCTCTCTCTCTCTCTCTCTCTCCCTCCTCTCTCTCTCTCTCTCTCTCTCTCTCTCTCGGGAGAGACTGTGGACACATGGATATTGATTCCAATCTGTCCATGGGAGTCTTTTTTGTAGACACTTCCGGGCCAGAGTATAAAGTTTGACTGGCGAAAAGGGGGGGGCTGTTTAACGCCAAGTGCTGGATTGGGAAGCGGCTTGGACACACACACAAAAAAGGGGGATAATCCGTGAAATCTGTCCGGGTCAAGGGTCAACTTCCAACCAGCCGTGTGTGTGTGTGTGTGTGTGGAGATTAGTTTAAGGGGGCCGTGGAGGAAATGAGGGGAAGAGTGAAAGGGGTGCTTATCCTCTTAAAACTCACTTTGCACCCACACACACTGGGGAGTCCTCCACGGAGAAATGGAGAAGGTATCAGTCTCTCTCTCCCCCTCTGTGTTAGTCTCTCTATCCATCTGCCTCTATATCCTCTATTGTCATAACACACACATGCAGAAAAGCAGTGTGTATGCTCATTGTTAATGCACCAAACGTCAAGATATCTACAGTATCTGCCCTGGTTTCTTCCTTTCTTTCTTATAAGGGAGCGCATGTGCAGTGCACTAATTTTAGCCATCTGATGTACTGTACCAGATGTATCTAATTCATCTGAAGTCCCTTGGCAGGTTGCACAGAATATGATGCAATCCACAATAACAATACAAATACACAGCATCATACTGTACTGTACATGATCATATCCAATAGACCAGTGTTGTTTTCGTCGACTAAAACTATGACGAAAAATGTCCGTCGACTACCTTTTTTCACTGACAAACGGAATGGAAACTAAATGAAAACTAAGCTATGGCTAAAACTAAGTCTAAATATACTGACAATTTCGTCAACAAATAAACTAAAATGTTAGGAAGGGACAAGAGATCCAGTACAAGTCATTTTACACTTGGTTCTATGCTGAAAATAGCCGATCTACGACTCGTTGTGAGCTTGTATATCGGCTATTTTCAGCAAGTTTAAAATCAGCCATTACGACGGCATCAAGGCCCGCCAAAATACATTTTGTTCGACTAAATCAACTGTAGAATTAGTCGACTAAAATCTTATGATATATAGTTGACTAAAACTAGACTAACACTAAAACATTCCAGGTGACTAAAATGCGACTAAAACTAAATGGAAACATATTCACAAGACTATGACTAAAACTAAAATAGAAATTTGCTGCCAAAAACAACACTGCAATAGACATTGGGGACATACAAGTATGGAAAGGCACATGCATAAAGTGCTGTGCGTTAAAATCCCCACATTACTGACATGCTACAATGCAGTCCAGAATCCCGATAAGTGATGTTTTGTTTAGCCTTAAGGCCTTGTTTTCATTTGGGCCGTGAAGCCGCTCCGGGCAACTGCTGCGCTTTTAAATATCTGGCAGAAGTTTTATTCCAATTTCAAATAGGATTAAAACAAAGACTGTTGTGTAGAGTCAGACGGATTTTTGGAGAGACCTAGACCTATAGACCATCGGTTGCTTCCCAAACCTTTTCATGTCAAGGACCCCTACCTGAAAATATCCTGCTGTTAATTCACAGTGCTGCTGTGACGCAAGAATATAGTGTCATGCCTGGCATGGCAACCTTCAAGGAATAGAAAACCTAACGTTTCTATTATCTTGGATTCCCATGGATTCTGTTGCTTGTGAATTGTCCACAGCACTCAGGGAGTATAGAAAAACATGGTACCATATTATAATGAGCATTAGTTACAACAATTATAACTAGATGTAAGATAAAGTCGTCATTTAAGCCCTGTTCAAAAATGGGGGGGATTTACACATCTGACAAAGTGACAGAGAGACGTGGAGCAAAGCCAGGGGATTATTTCTAACCTATACACAACCTATATACATTATTTTAGCGTGATGATTAAGTTTAAATCGAGAAATACACTGTCTGGGTGTCATATTGAATGAGATAAAAAATGGAGTAGTTCTTTAATCAAAACCAGCTGTGGAGGAGGACAATGAATCCCAGCATGGGAATCAAACTGGTGAGCTTCATTTGTATTGGCTTTTATTGATGCAAGTATGGACTTTTGATATAAAAACACACAACAATGAGAATTTGACCATTATTTTGGCATCCATTGTTAGGTATGCCCATATGATGAGCACGGATATGCAGTCTAAAAGTGTGAAAAAACATATTTTTCATTTCACTACACCTTTAAAGGAGAACTCCATACTAGAAGGCTTTCTTACCTTTATTTGTAGTTGTTACGTCCCCACCAAAGAGGTCCAGGTGTTATTTTGTGCAAAAGTGCATTATTGGCTATTTCCCCTACCATAAGCCCTCAATGAATTGCATTGAATTGAATGGGGCTTTTCGCTTATTTCCATCGCTCAAAAATATTTTTTTGTATACTGTATATGTATCTCCTCTCTTCATAATGTAAATAGTATCCCAAGCGGCACACTTTACTTATTTCGATGGAAATAAGCGAATTAGCACAAAAACCCAACCCTCATTGAGGGCTTATGGCAGGTGAAATAGCCAATAATGCACTTTTGCACAAAATAACACAAAGGTAAGAAAGCCTTCTAGTATGGAATTCTCCTTTAAGAAGATGATGCGATCGATCTCCTGTTAAAATCTGATGCCCCATGGCTGTGTACTTGTACGTGAGAGCACAGTGTACTTGATAATGTATTGTGTATACTGACTGAACTGTAGCTACTGGAGACATCTCAGACAGCAAGGTCTCCAAGGTATATCCATGAATCGATTTATTTGCCCACCCTTGTGTATGTGTGTGCGTTTGTGTGCATGTGTGTGTGTGCGTTTGCGTGCGTTTGCGTGCCCGCCCGCCCGCCACGTAAACATGAGGATCCCGCCTCCCCTCCACAGCTCACATGCAACAGGTTCCACGGTGGTGCCTCGTCATAGTTGCGCTGGAGCTGTGAAGTTGCACTTGCAGGTGTCTCAGGCTTGGTGGGGGGGGGGGGGGGGGGGGGGGGGGGGGTGAGGGTCAAGGGTCACAGGTCAAGGGTTTAAGGGGATATCATTGTCAGGAACCAGGGTCACAAGAGTAGTATTGGGGGGGGGGCTAAACGCTCCCACCGGCCGTGACACCTGTCAAGCATGTGGGAGGTAGGACGGCCTGTGTGTGTGTGTGTGTGTGTGTGTGTGTGAAGATGGACACCAGCAGCAGCTGAATGGGGAAGGGTCGGGGGAGGGGTTTGGGCTACTTGAGCAAAAGCATGCATAGAATGTAAGGGGTGAAACATAGCTCAGAGCCGTGTCAAGTGTGTGTGTGGAGAGAGAGAGAGAGAGAGAGAGAGAGAGAGAGGCACCTTGCACGCTGCACCTGTAAGCAGCAGTTAAGTCGCCCCATGTGGACCTTTGGGGGGGTGGATTGGAATGTGTGTTTTACTGTCAGAATGAGGCCACACACACGCACACACATGTGAATGCACGGCACACACACACACACACACAGGAAAGGATATGCACATACGTACAGACCCACAATGATCTGTCTATTCTAAAAATCACTGGTCCTGGGAACGAGTTATTTTTTCATGTGTTTGTTTTATTACTGCGTTTGCACATAATTGCTTCTCCTTCTAACTTGCCTGTAATCTCAATAGGGGTGGAGCTGGGAGAAAATGAGTGCACACAGTAAAACAAAAAATTTGACGATTTCCCCCCCCCCCTAAATGTACTTCAGTCGTAGGCTATATTTCAGTTTTCCAGTTTTCTTCCCCTCCAATGTTTCCACTGTACCTTCCCCCAGTATAGCTCGTCTGTTTTCCCTCCTGAGGGTTTTGCGGTGCGTTGCTCTAAATCAGAGGAGATACTGTGTATATAGCCTCTGTCGGGCGGAAACCTCATATGTCCAAAACTCTTACTTATCACCATTCAAATTAACCCATTTAGACCTGAGGACGATTCTACAAATGTCTTCCACATCCTGACAGTTTTCTGAAAAACCCAATGTTTCTATATGTCAGTGGTTCCTGAAACATTTTCATGTCAAGGACCATTCGGACCGTTCGCTAAAGTCCACCTGTTGGTGGCAGTATCACATGTAGGCCAATGTGAACAGGGTGGGATTTATTCCTCGGCCTAGTAGGAATGTGTGTGTGTGTGTGTGTGCACGTCCCTGATTAGCTGTACAAACGGGGACAGACAGACGGACGGACTGCAAAGCATACTCGACCCCCAGGCAAAACAAAGTCTGAATATGGAGAGTTGGGAGATAAGAGGTTGTCTGGCCCGACAGCAACGATATAGGAGCTGGGATGTTTTGACTGCACGGGGGGAATTCCTCCATGTATCTCACTGTGTCATCCCTGGGCCTCTCCAGCCAGCCTCTCTGCTCCGCGCGGCTTCCCAACGCTCATAAAAGAAACGCTAAGCCGCCCTTCAATTAGACCCACTGACGGCCTGGCTTTTATTGGCTGTCGATCTGTTTACAGCTTCTTCTTTTTTTTTGCGTCGTCTTGCCGTGGCGTGCAACCCCTGCCGTAAAAAAAAGAAAAAGAAGAAAAAGTGGTAAAGTGGTAAAGAAAGTTTGTAATCTACCGGGGTCATTAAGCTGACATGGATTTGGACGTGTCATATTTACAGTAGATTTATTCGAGACGGCAGTGTTATTTTGCAAAGTGATACAAATTGTCCCGTCTCTTCGTCTGCCAAGTTTTCCAGAGGCAGAATGTTTCTTCGACCGGGCGGCGCGATGTACATCAAAAGCCCCGCATATTTCCCTTCTTCCAAAGCGCTCGCCTGCATGCTGACGTGTTTCTACAGCGACGCCTCCATCCGTCCGGCGTCTGCTGGTTTTTCACCGTAGTAAAAGTAGCAGGCCGCCCTTCAATCAGCCACCTCCCCCGTCCATATTGTTTTATGGTGATTTGTTGGTTCACAAACGGCGACTTGTTTTTACAACCGTCTGTCTTTTTGACCATATAGTGGCGGTGGTGGTGATGACCTATTATGTAACTTAGTGTCTGTGACTCCGTCGCATGCATAACCCATTCTGTACGGAAGCTATTAGCTATTGAAAAATAGCAGATCTACAAGCTCGTAGCGCTTGCACGAAATGTTGCGCAAATCTTTGAATATATATTCTTTCAGCGTGAACGTTTTTTAACTCAAATCTTTGCTTCCGAGGGGTTTCCTGGATCTACATATTTTCAGATGGGGGGGGGGGGTCCGTGGCCAATTACATATAGTTTCTTCGGGTCCTTGACATGAAATATTGAGCACAACTGATATAGAAACATGGGTATTTCAGAAAACTGTCCGAATTTCGAAGTCACGTCAAAATGGGATAAAGATGGACTTGGATGGCCTCTTGCTTTGGACCTGCATGTCTGAGCTGTTGTACTGAACAACAAAAGGGTAAATCAAAGCCTGAGGCAGGTTTTCAAGGGTGGGGGGGGGACCCCTGAATGATTCAGAGGGCCAAGACCTGGTCATGGGGCCCGGGAACACGCCAGAGATACCAGACTGAAATACTTGGCAGGGAAGCTCGCCGATGGGCAAGAACATCCATTTCTTCCCCCTTGAACTCAATCCAGTGCTTTGTGTCCAAACTGTTACAGATTGTGGAGTATTTTAAAGGTGTACTGTGTAGCATTTATTTTAAAGTTGTGCTGTGTAGCATTTATTTTAAAGGTGTACTGTGTAGCATTTATTTTAAAGTTGTGCTGTGTAGCATTTATTTTAAAGGTGTACTGTGTAGCATTTATCTTAAAGGTGTGCTGTGTAGAATTTATTTTAAAGGTGTGCTGTGTAGCATTTATTTTAAAGGTGTACTGTGTAGCATTTATTTTAAAGGTGTACTGTGTAGCATTTTGCCTCCTCACCAGTCAAAACAGCTTTCAGAGAGCTCTGTTTATTGACATTGATTTCCGAAGGGATGGCTGCTTGTTTCTAAGTGGCATCGATCCCATAAGCAGGAGGGATGGCAGGCTGTTTACATCCCATAACCCAGAGAAACCAGTGCATTGTAATTGGTTGTAATTGTAATTTGAAACTAACTTGATGTACAAGCGTGTGCTGAGCTGCTATTTTCAAAAGAATCTTGAAGAAGTTTGGATGTTTTTTAATGTTTTCTGATTGTGGTCCGTGGCTATAAATGTAGATTTTAATTTGGGCGGCCCGGCCTTGACATGAATATGTTTGAGAACCACTGATGGATCCTGCGGGTATAATATGTGCTAAACATGCAGGGACACAACTGTTGTGCTCTGGGTGGTGTGTGTGTGTGTGTGTGTGTGTGTGTGTGTGTGTGTGTGTGTGTGTGTGTGTGTGCGTGTGCGTGTGCGTGTGCGTGCACGTGGTGTCTGCAAACTGCGTGCAGGCACATGTATTATTGACACGGTTTATTTGCGCATGTCTCAGTGCGTCTCATGTTGGTCTACTTTGTTTCTGTGTAGTCAGTGTATGTATGGCCATATTTGTTTGCTTTTGCACACTAGTGTGCATTTATACATCTGCAGGCCTTGCGCGCACTCACGCACGTGCGTGCATGTGTGTTTGTCTGTTTGTGCGTGGGTGTGTGTGTGTATACGTTGGTTGGGAACCACTCAAAGCTTTGTATTACATCCACGCTAATAATGAATGAATCAGCTATATGACAGCACCTGTGTAGCACTCTGTGCTCCCTCTACATAACGCCTATCTCTACTACAGTGTGTTTGCGTGCGTGTGTGTGTGCGACTGTGCGTGCATGTGTGTGCACTCAGGATAATGACATGGTGACCCCGGGAGGCGAAGTGATTAAATTATAATCAGCGTGGATTAATTAATTTATAGTATTTATTCCACGTTGTGGTGAGCGAGAAAGAGAAGGGGGTGGGGTCGGTTGGGACGGAGAAAAGGTTAACATGTGCGCTGCGCTCTCGTCCCCTCTCTCGCTCTCTTTGTCGGGGTGAAAGGCGTAGCTCGGAGGAACAGGGGGAGGGGGGGGGTGGCGGCGTCGGGTGGGGGGGAGGTGGGGAGGTGGCTGCGACAAGGACCCCCCCCCCCTCTCGACGACAGAGGCAGAAGGTTATTGCTGATATCAAACGCCCCCGCTTGCAATTATCTGTCACAACAAATAATTAAGAGGGCTGATAATGATGGAATTAACATTTCCATTGTGGTGGGGGGCGTGTGTGTGTGTGCGTGTGCGCGTGCGTGCGTGCATGCGGAGGGATGGTGTTTATTGTCTGCCTGGGTCACCACTGAGGATCTTAGAGCTGTTGAATTAATTACGGGAAGAGATTCTGTCTGTATTGGGGTTTGAATACGTGCGTGCGTGCGTGCGTGAGCGAGAGAGAGAGTCTTTATGGGTTGTAGTCTTCAGTGCGATAAGCAGACATGTGCTATACGACGCTTTGACATCCTGGGGACCGTGTGCATGTGCATCGCATACCTCTGGTTTGGAGGGAATTCATCACAAGAGGAGCAAAATATCTTACTGTGACTACACCAACATAAACGCGTTCACACGCACGCATGCGCACGCACGCACACACATCCCTCTCTGTCTGTCTGTCTGTCGGTGGCGCCACAGACATACACAGAAACTGGCTGCTGACAAGTCAAGGGGTGGGTGGGTGGATGGGGGGGGGGGGGCATATATAGTTAGTTTGGACAGCCTTGTCTCCAGTTTGACGATTAAACCCAAATTACAGCGAGAGACGCTGGTGGTCTCCAACCAACTGTTTAAACATGCAGGACGACATGGATGGAGAGAGAGAGAGAGAGAGGGGGGGGGGGGGGTGTGTTGGGGTGCATGGTTTTCTCGTGTGATGTTATGACCATGAGGGCAGAACACACTGCCAAGTTATAGTTTGCAGCCACATTTTCACCATATTTCAAAAATAGCAGACCTAGTAGATCTGCTATTTTTCAACAGCTAAAGCATAGGTGTTCCCGCCTAACATGGGCTAGTATCGTGACCGTATCGGACACTTTTTCATGATTGGCTGTGTCGACTCTAGGTAGCCCCGCCTAAGCCAATGGGAGACTTATACCCATAAAACCCCATAGTCTGAACTCTGAACGGCATAAACCCCATACTCTGAACGCCGCAAGGCTGTGACACACACCCTGATTATACTGTAGATGTTCATAAACGACTCGCTTTCTGCACCTGACAGTTATTTTTTGTTTTAAGTGTCAATTATCGAATGTAATCCTGGTCACTATACGCTTCCTTCCTGCCAACCTGGGGGGACAGTGGACTGACCTCATGCTTCCTTCTATGCATGAAGAGTGCAAGCTGCTTCTTTTCACCTGACAGGGGGGAGTTTCCCCGGTCGGTATTCCGACCAGTTCCTTTCCCCTCCATCAGGCGCCCCGGCTGGCCAGGGGGAGGTAGTTTAGAGATCACTACTGCATGTTTTTTGTGAGGGTACCTACCCATAGGGGACACGGGGAGAACATGTGAGGGTACCTTATACCCTAGGGGACACGGGGAGAACATGTGAGGGTACCTTATACCCTAGGGGACACGGGGAGAACATGTGAGGGTACCTACCCTATAGGGGACACGGGGAGAACATGTGAGGGTACCTACCCTAGGGGACATGGGGAGAACATGCAAACTCCACACAGAAAGGCCCTTTCGTCAACCCCACCTCGGGTATGGGTACTCATGACACGGAGTGAAAGGGCGGGGGGGTGCATGTTGACATCAATACCACAACAATACCAAGGAAAAGCGGCCCCAGTTGTCCATGACATGTTTGAATACAGACGCACAGTCAAGACCCTCCAAGCATGTGATGAACGTTACTCATCTATGGAGACAGAGAGGGGGTAGGGGGGGTGGGGGAGGGGGGGAGAGGGAGAGAGAGAGAGAGAGAGAGGAGCCTGGTGGAAAGTAAAGAGTGCTGGCTCCATCTGTGGATGAGGTTGGTGTGTGTGTGTGTGTGTGTGTATGGTGGTGCAGGGGGGGGGTGTTGGGTTGGATGCATGTTTTTCACAGGAATTTGACCCCCAGACACACACATGCGCGTGCACACACGCACACGCATACACACAGGCCCTGGTTGCCATGTGTTGTGACTGACATGTCTTTGACACTACTCCGTGCTCAGCCAAGTGGAGCTGCCGTGGGTGCGTGTGCGTGTGCGTGTGTGTGCGACTGCACGTGCGTGTGTTTGCGCGTGCACACTACACACCCCGTCCTATTGAGTCAGTGGGGGGTGCAACATGTTTAGGAAGAGCCTGCAGTGACTCTGTATTGTCACCTTCACAATGGCGGGCAGACAGCGGGGCGATGAGACGGACGGCGGCGGGGACATGGGGTGTGTGTGTGTGTGTGTGTGGGGGCGGGGGGGTAGAACCGCATACACGACACACACAAAGAACTGTGTGAAGACGAGGGAAGCGTCGCCTCTTCACCCTTTCACACCCGCTCGTCTAGACCGGTGGCTCTCAAGTTCTCAACCATTTTGTTTTTCTTCAAGGACCCATAGTTTGGTAATATTTCTTCGGCAACCCCTTTTTGGTGTTTTTATAAGCATTATGTTATGCTTTATAGCTATTGAAAAATAGCAGTAGCTTGTAGGTCTGCTATTTTTTGAAAAATCTTGAAAATGTGGCGTGAATCTTTGCATATATATTCTTTCAGAGCGACAGTTTTTTTTTTACTCAGAGCTTTGCTTCTGGAGGGGACCCTGGAACGACATATTTTCAGACGGGGGGTCGGCGGCCATAATTACATACTTTTTTGGGGGTCCTTGACATGAAAATGTTTGAGAACCGCACTGACACAGAAACATAGCTTTTTAACCCTGTGAGAACCACTGACACAGAAACATGGGTTTTTAACCCTGTGAGAACCACTGACACAGAAACATAGGTTTTTCAGGACTTCTAAATCAGGACTTAGAAGGCATTTGTAGAATCGTCTTCATAGGTCTAAGTGGGTTGAATGTGTGAAGACGTGAGGCCGATTCTACGAAGGCCATCTACGAAGTATTGTTCTCAAACCGTTTCGAGCCAAGGACCTTATTGATATGTATTTAGCGGAGGGGAGGGTGGGTGGGTGCCTGGGTGGTTCCTAGGTGTCTGGAGAAGGTCATGGAGAGATGACTTCAGAAAGTCATTTTCCACCGACGCTGTTCCCTCAATGACTTTGAGGCATGGGGTCAAAGGTCGCGACGGGTGAGCGATGTCAGTGGAAGTGCAGATGAAGCGAGGCGTATAGCATATATACCCCACATTGATGTCATTGTCGTGTCATGTGACCCCCACCTCTTAACCTATAGGGAGCCACATGCTGATTCACCCCCATGACTAACGATATATAGCAAAAGTGATTCTATACAAATGCCTTCAAAAAAGTTTTCTGAAAAACCTATATTTCTATGTCAGTGGTGCAGCTCACACATTTTCATGTCAAGGACCCCCAAAAATATATGTAATTGGCCGCCGACCCCCATCTGAAAATATGTTGTTCCAGGGACCCCCCCCCCCCCCCCCCCCGAAGCAAAGATTTGAGATAAAAACACTGTATATTCAAAGATTTGCATTTTTACATTTAAAAAAAAAAAAATAACATGCCTAAAACACCAAAAGGGGTTCCCATCCAAAATGGGTTCAGAAGCCCAATATTTATTGTTATTCATTTCAACGATGTATGAAATAAATATACTCTTCTTTTTGTATGAATTGAAGATCCTGCAAGCCCATTCAGCTTGCCTGTTATACACTGTATGTACTGTAATAATGGCTTCAGCCATTAGCGAGAGTCAGAGGGAGTGATGCAGGAAACATGGGGAAGAAACGTGAGCATACAGACAGAATGAGATTTTTTTTGCTGTAATTTGTCCTTTTTTTTAAAATACATTTTAATCCCATGATTTTGCAACCCATTTTTTCACCCAATTATCTAATGCAGGGGTGCCCACACTTTTTTGACTTGAGAGCGACTTTCAAAATGACTGTCTCAACAAGATCTACCTACCGAAAAAATAATATTAAACCATTGCTGAAACTAGTTTAAATGGAATAGCGGTGCTGGTGTTACATAATAGTCAAACGCACTTGGAATGGAGAAATGGAATAGGTAGCTGTTTTTTGTATTTAATCTGTAATGCCTCTGATGTTTGTGCACAGCAACACTCTTGAAAACAAAATATTGCATTGTGGGCTTGAGCTGACAGGCCCTTTTTGATCAATGAATCAAGTCACCTTAATTCAAGTGGCAGATGGCAAAAATATATTTTTGTATACTTTTTTTAGGGGCATGTCATGTGATCTATACCTGCACAGCCCTTGTGATCTACTGGTAGATCACGCTCTACGTTTTGGGCACCCTGATCTAATGTAATCCTGGAGGGGCAGTGGACTGACCTCATGCCCCCTGCTATGCACGAGGAGTCCACGCTGCTTCTTTTCACCTGACATGGGGGGGGGGGGGACCTTCTAGCTTCATTTCCAGTCTTTTGCGGTTATTTTCCTTTTTTGCCCTTTTTCACAGCCGCCTACTGAAAGTCCTATACTGTGTTGGCTGGTCATGCCTGTGTGACCCACCACACAGTAATGCATTTTACTGTATAGGTCAGAAAGACTGTAAGTGCAGTGCTTGAGTAAATGCACTTTGTACTACTGGTGTGCACACATGTACATGTTATGTATATGAGAAAGTGTGTGTGTGTGTGTGTGTGTGTGTGTGTGTGCCTGTGTGGACTGGACACACGTATCATGTGGACACACACACGCACACACACACTCATGCCCTTATTTTAGGCGTGCACTAACGAGTATGCTCCCTATAAACCTTTCACCCGGCACGGTAATAAATCGCCGAGCAACTGGTGCGGCTGTCGTGCATGTGCCACCCACGGTGTCGGCCATGTCGAATGCCATCCGAGAGGAGTCCGTAGTGTCACACACCCCTATAGCCCCCTCCCCAAATAAACAAGAATAAAAAACAGTACAGTAGTACAGTAGTGCATCCCTGTGAAAGCAGAGGTTGTTGTTTTATTGCTATAACTATGAACTGCGTTTTGGGATGCAAAATGCACCCTATTTTAATCTCTGTGGATGGAGCCGGAACCTCTGCTGTAGTTATCTAAATGTGCTATATACTGTATGTCTTGTATACTGATGGCATTATATAGCCTTACTACTAAAATTTGCTTTCACCTCAAGATGATTCATTCCTGCGCGCATGCAGGGATACTGAAGCAGCAAACCTTCAGTGACATTCCCATTCTCTTATAGGACCACAACGTGATTATACTTTTATAAACAAACGTCATCTAAAACGACATCGTCTTAATGTCTACTGTTGTCTTCTCTTAAACTGACACTGCAGCTACACCTTCCTCTCTATCTCCCTCTCTCTCTCCCCCTCTCTCTCTCTCTCGGCCCCTTATCATTTCCATATGAAAGTGTGCGTGCGCCTCCTGTCGCGACAGGGCGCCACCCCCATTCAGTGTACTATTTCCTGTCCGACAGCGGGCTGCCACCACCCCTGTCATTCAATCAGTCATGATTGTTGCTCAGCTGCTTCTGTCCCATCCTCGCCAAAACAAACATCTCCAGATGAATATTATAGCACGTTTAATTTAGTATCTATAATGCACTTTGAATGCATCAGCACTTAAAAAAAAAAAAACAATGTTGTCTGCTCTCTCTACCTTTTAACGTTTTAATGCCTTTGCCTCTTTTCAATCTATTGTTTTTAAATGTGACAAGCATGAGTTGCGGAGAACGGTATTTTTCTCCAGTTCTCCATTCAGTGATTTGGGTGATTTGTAAAAACAAACCCCGGTCCGCCCCGGTAACAAGATGTGCACATGCACGCACTACAGTCGGGGGGAGACACGCGACAGGCCAACAGCACACACACACACACACCTCGATCCTGATTGGCGGAAGGCCCCTCTCTATCCTGATTGGATGAAGGCTGGGCCACCTATAGCCAAAAACAAAACCTACGGTTTTTTGACCCCCAGGGGTTAACTGGGGACAGGGAGGAACTCCTTATAATATGGTCAGCACACAGTAGGGAGGATTATCACAACAAAACAAAAAAATAAGTGATATTTGAATTAAGTGAAATCACTGAATATACCTTTCACCCATTCTGGGTGGGAACCCCTTTTGGAGTTTTAACTAAGCATTATGTTATCCTTTAGCTATTTAAATAGCAGATCTACAAGCAAATAGCGCGCCACTAGGTGGCGTGCTATGATCTTGTAGATCTGCTATTTTTTAAATATCGTGAAAATGTGCCGCAAATCTTAGAATATATAAAATGGGTTAAAGATGAAAACATGATCATGCAGGTGCTATGATTATACTAGGCGGTGGAAGGTTTTATTTTTTAAAGTGTACAGAAAGTCTTAGATTAGATTCAGTGAGCAACGTCCAGACCTTCAGCAGGCATCGACCCCTGATGACCACACAGATAGTCAAAGAGATTTGACTATGTGTGTGTGTTGTAGGTCGGTCGATGCTTTGAGATTTCATGTGAGAAGTGTGTGCAACAACTGAACATTGTAGTGTGAGGACAACAAGGTACATTTCAGTGCCGGCCCTGAGCAATTTGATGCCCTATAGGCAGGATTTTTCGATATGTAAAAAGCTGAAACATGACCATGGCCCCCTTGTGTCCTAAAGCACTGTACTTGGTCACATATGAGTTTTGTTTTTTTTGCTTGGTGGGCTTGGGCTCCCCTCATGATGCCCTAGGACTGCCTGTTCTGCATGCCTGATGGAAGGGCCGGCCCTGAGCTAATGTGTAATTGACATCAGGAGTGTATAGAAGGAAAGTCAGAGACTAATGCAGAACAAGGGAGTGTGATGTAGTGCAAATTGTGTCGAGCGATTAGGTACATGATGTGAAGGTTGTGCAAATTGTGCACGATTTTTGTGTGTTATAACAATCGTGCAAAACTGTATCCGACGCACCTGTCCGCTGTCGGTGCGCATAAGGACTTTTTTTCTTCTATGCATGTGGCCACGCCCACCAGTTCATTAAGTATACCTGGGTTTCACCATATAGCACCACCCACCTGAACCTAAGCCCCGCCCACAGCTGTGTGTTGTATGATAATGGGGGAGGGGTCAGGGTTTATGATGTCTCAAAGGCTTTCATCTTTCAGGAAGAAACCAAAAATACACAGGGAAGACATATTTGAATGTTTCCACACCTGGGCGTCTATTTGAGTAATGTTAACTCCATAGACACATGCAAAACAGAAAAAGTATTTGTGTTTTTTGCTCGCCAACGGCGGTTTGTATAACTACTTTGATTAACCCTAATTGAGAGTTTTGTAATGAAACTGGACAATTTCCAATCCTCACGGAGACATACGCATTATGCACCCTAGCACGCCACACACGTACGCCCGCGCACTCGCACGCACGCACGCGCTCGCTCAATCGCTCACTCGTTCAATTCTATCACCATCTGTCAATAAGTGGGACAGCACTTAGAGAGCTGATTCACCTAATTAGCAATCAATTAGCTTGTTACCACCAGCAGTAATTACCTTTTTATGGAGCCAGAGAGGACTGCAGCTGCTGCCGCTAATAAAAACCTACGGGCCACAGGAACCTCCCATCCGCCAAGACCCTGTCTTCTTGACTTATAGGCACACTGTGTGTGTGTGTGTGTGTGTGTGTGTGTGTGTGTGTGTGTGTGTGTGCGCACTATATATGTACATCTGTTATTGTCAGTGTTTGTGTGTGTGTGTGTGTGTGTGTGTGTGTGTGTGTGTGTGTGTGTGTATCTATGTGTAAGCGTATGTGTAATTGCATGATTGCGCGCATGCGTCCGTACATGTGTGTGTGTGTGTGTGTGTGTGTGTGTGTGTGTGTGTGTGTGTGTGTGTGTGTGTGAGAGAGAGAGAGAGAGAGAGAGAGAGAGAGGGAGAGAGAGAGTAAGGGTGGGGGTGCGACGCGTAGAGCAAACACAGTCCCCAAAGTGTCCTGCTGTCTCTTTGTGATGTGCTGAAATCCTTCACTACTGAATACAGGGTCCAGCTAAGTGAGGAAACCACCACAGTCATAAAACTATGACACTTTTGTCCCTGCTCTCTCTCTCTCTCTCTCTCTCTCTCTCTCTCTCTCTCTCACTCTCTCTCTGGATGTAATAGTGCAGTAGTTGTAAAACGTTTTCTCAACATTTCTAAACTGTTAAATATTGTCCAAGCATTTTCGATATTTTTTAAGTAGTTCAGACTTTACGGGGGCCAGTTTGGAATTGCAGCCGTCCGTATAGTGCCCTTTGAGAGCGGCTTTGAAAGAGTCAAGGGATGTGCATGTCTTAATGACTTGGTGGCATTAGGAGCGAAAATAATGTAGTCCCTTGTTTGTGCCGAATCGGGGTTGCACATGGTTTGTTGAACTCCCTCTGGTGTTTTGGGTGTGGACTTCATTGACATTAAGGAAGTATTTGGACAGTGACACTTGGTGTTGACAAAACGCTATTTCCGTGCTCCGACGGACCCAGTAAGCCAGCCAGTAAGCCAGCCAGGGACCCAGCCAGGGACCCAGCCAGCCAGTAAGCCAGCCAGGGACCCAGCCAGCCAGTAAGCCAGCCAGGGACCCAGCCAGGGACCCAGCCAGCCAGTAAGCCAGCCAGGGACCCAGCCAGGGACCCAGCCAGCCAGTAAGCCAGCCAGGGACCCAGCCAGGGACCCAGCCAGCCAGTAAGCCAGCCAGGGACCCAGCCAGGGACCCAGCCAGCCAGTAAGCCAGCCAGGGACCCAGCCAGCCAGTAAGCCAGCCAGGGACCCAGCCAGGGACCCAGCCAGTAAGCCAGCCAGGGACCCAGCCAGTAAGCCAGCCAGGGACCCAGCCAGTAAGCCAGCCAGGGACACACATTGCTGGTCAATGGAGTGGCTGCAACACTCAAAAATAAGGGTGGTGTGTGGACCCCTTTGAGTACTAAACCATTTACTGTAATTACTGGCTCTAATTAGCATATTTAGGAGTAGGCTCAGCATTATTCAATATATCTAAATTCAATTACATTCCTTAAACACATTGTCTGACCCTCAGAACATATGTTCTGAGGCAAGCAAGCAAAATGGACAAATAAAGTGTCTATATTATAGACACTTTATTTGTCCATTTTGCTTACTTTGTTACAGAATGATTAAACAAATAGTTCAGAATTGGCACCTGACTAAGAATGTTCGCCCCAGAATAGGGACACATGGTTTCACACGGTCAAGTGACCGGCTCAGTGGCCTTGTGTTTAGAATGTCCGCCCTGAGACTGGGAGGTCGGGGTTCGATCCCCGGCCGGGTCGTACCAAAGACTGTGAAATAAAATGGGACCCAGTGCCTCCCTGCTTGACACTCAGCATCAAGGGTTGGATTGGGGGTAAATCCCTGCGACATCTAGCGTCATGTCCAGGGGGTGTACTTGTACACCAAGCTGCCTCACGCTACAGAAACAGGAGATAGGCTCCTGCCCTGTGGGCCCCATGGCTCGGCAAGGCTACTTTACTAAGACGCATAGAGATATAGACATAATTATTAGTACACAAAACTCATTAAAATCTTTGCTGCAGCTCAGACCTTTCAAAGCATGAATCCAACTCTTCCCCACGGCTTTCTCATAATATGAGAAAGCCGTGGGGAAGAGTTGTTGTAGTGTTATTAGAAGCCTACGGGGAGCGTAAAGCCTTCAAGGCGCTCAAAAGAAAGCATAATCGAGATGACCTTCCACGTATTCCACCTTCACCTTTTCTGAACTCCAGTAGTGGTGTTACGGTATATAGTTGGCATTGCGTCCAACCTGTTTCTTTTCTTTTCTTGGCATAATCCCAGCCATGCAGGCCTGCCTCTCTTTTTTTCCTCCTTCGTATCACTTTGAAACTCTGAATCCCTTTAATCCTAAATGCTAGCCGTTTATCCCCTAAAAGCCAGGAGGCAATAAATCAGCCGCGTCTTCCTTCCTCCCATACTGTTATTATTATTATTTATTTTGTGTTATTCGTGTTCTCATGGCTCGCAGCAGTAGTAGTAGTATATCTCTTGGGAGAGGCGTGTGGAGAAGGCTGTTTACTTGCATGTGTGCTAACAATGGCTCTCCCCGGCGCGAGTGACAAGCAAGGTTAATCCTATATGTTAGCATTATGCAGGGGTCAAGCCTCCGCGCCATATATTTAGTGTGCCATTAATTTACCGGCAACGGCTCCCTCGGCGTGGTGGCAAGCTGGTCTGTTGAGACACGCGCGCACGCACACACACAACACACACAACACACACACACGGTCACATCAATGTGTAGACACAGCCTCACCCCCCCACACACACACACACACACACGCGCACGCAATGACTCGCTACATTAGCTAAATGGCTGGTGCTACTTCTTACTTCTCTCTCTCTCTCTCTCTCTCTCTCTCTCTCTCTCTCTCTAATGAGGTGGTTCACTGGATCATGTACTCTATTCATCATTCTGCTTGTTCCAATCTCGCCGTCCTTTTATCTGGCTTCCGCTTTGGGGCCTGACGTCGTCAGGGGCGACATAAATCACCTGTCAGGGCCGGTCCCCCGGCTCCCATAATGCTCTATTAGCGCTCTCTCTCTCTCTCTCTCTCTCTCTCTCTCTCTCTCTCTCTCTCTCTCTCTCTCTCTCTCTCTCTCTCCGTACCGTCATCATTATATTATCGACGTGCAGATGACCAGATATTAACATGCAATGGGGCGGCGGGGGGGGCGATGGGGGTCGGTGCATTCCGTACTCCATCATGTTTTGGTGGTGTCTGGTGATGGTGTCTGCGCGCCTTCGTCCACTTTCTTTCGGACATAATGGGCCATTGTTGTTGCTGGTGTTGTCCAGCGAGAGAGGCAAACATACCATGTTATGAAGTTTCTAGTTATGCACCCGAATATTCGTCCGCAGAAAATTTTCGGCAGAAAATGCCAATCGGTCTATTTGGTTTCGGCCCGAATAGGCAGAAAATATATCACCAAATAGTGTATGCAATTGAATTAATGCATCCAAATAAGCTGAATAAATAAATAAATGTTTTATGGACCCATGATCATTTGCCATGAATCAGTATAGCTTTTAAGGTGTACGGCCATGACAGCAATGGTAGGAAAAAAGATAAATAATATGAATCATAATTCGGTATTCGGTTCTGTTTCCTATATTCGGTATTCGGTTTCGGCCAAGAATTTCTCTTTCGGTGAATCCCTATCAAGTTTCTATTCTATAGGTCAGTCATTCTATCGGTTCCTATATAGTCCTATATATTCTGTCTATTATATTATGTTCTATATTATGTATAGATAATTCTGCCTTGTAAAATGCGATATATGTACAGCTCGAAGTAGCCAGCAGTGTTCCTCATTG
>NC_137885.1:12174913-12239913 GCF_963924005.1 Protomyctophum bolini | reverse complement strand
GGCCAGATGAACATGTGGAATTGTCAGAACAGGTGAGCGCTGGCGCTTTGAAATGGGGGGTCAGATCAACATATCTGAATGGGTGACAGCAGACTGCTGGGCGAGCGCTGGCGCTTTGGCATGGGGGGTAAGCAGCCGGGCGCGGCTACACTATTAACTTTGGGGCAGGCCCGTCAAATTTAAATGGACCGGTATCAGTCAAGAGGCCGAGAGACATCGAAGAGGAAGGGCGGGCGGGGAAGGATCAACATATGGAATGTCAGAACAGGTCAGCTCCATATATGGAGATCTAAGGGTTTGAGGTTTGTCAGATGTAGAGTTGCAGGGCCAATATTGATGACATCAGGGATCTCCATATATGGGCTTAATATTGATGACATCAACATCCCTGATGATGTCACGTGATGTCACGTGCTCCATCCCTGATGATCTCACCTGCAACCAACCAACCAACACACTGACGGGAAATGCACGATTCCTAATCATTAATTAGTTAATAATTAATTATCCGTGCAAGTGCCTTATCCTCACTCCAATGTTTTCATATTTCACAGCACCGTGGTTACTGAACCTGCAGCTGAGGTCCAAATGGGTCCCTATCTTGCGGGCCACCTCACATTAACATTACCCCGTTCGCCTAAAATCTTTTTTTGGCAAAAACACGAGTTTCAAATGTATAGTCCTACAAAAAAATAATTGTTATTTTGATCAGCGTTTGCCTGTTATCTCTCCTATGGTAGAGTACCACAACCACATCAATACAGCATGGCATAGTGGACACAGATTAATGTTACCCAACAACGACAACAAAATATTCTTTAGTTGTGGGTCTGAGAGGCTCAATCTCATCAAATGGTGGTCCGTCCGTGGCTCAAATGCAGAATAAAATAATGGGCCTTGATGTGAAAAAGGTTGTAGCAAAATGGCGGTCCTTAATTGGAGCTAAAACGTTTGAGAGTCACTATTTCACAGTATACAGTACAGTTTCTTGCGTGTTTTTGACGACATGCGGCACCACCTGTGTGTGGTCCAGGCTCCGCTGTAGCCTGTACGCTCCCCAGCATGCAGATAATAATGTTCTCGACATGGAAGATGACATTGAGCCCAAATGACACCCTGACACCTGCCTCCACAAGGCCTGGACATGTAAATATGCTCAGATAAGAACCTTCGCACTGTGTGTGTGTGTGTGTGTGTGTGTGTGTGTGTGTGTGTGTGTGTGTGTGTGTGTGTGTGTGTGTGTGTGCAGTATATATATATATATATGCTAGATTGATTTCAGCTTGTGTGTGTCATATGAGCAAGAGATAGACATATGGAGTGTTTTTACATTAATGTGTGTGTGCATGTGCATTCGTGAGCATAGGAATGACTGTATCTTGTCCGTGTGCAGTTGTAGCGTGTGCGTGCGTGCGTGCGTGCATGCGTGCGTTTGTGTGCATATAGTAGCCTCTAGTATGCAACATAGAAATAGCGTGCATGTGTGCATGCAATGCATTCATGTGTGCTGGCATAAGTGTGTGTGTAGCTGTCTCAAGTATATCTCTCTCTCTCTCTCTGCCTTTCTGAAATAGACTTTAAAGGGCTCTCGCTCGGCTCCAGCCATGATGAATTCTTGAGTTACTGCGTTTGCTTTTTTACGTTGATACCCAAAACCCGCCGGGGCCTGACGTTTTTATAGACGTTACCTATTTAGCATCCTCGCTCGCGTCAGCCTTGAGAGCAGACCATCGCCGTCTCTGTCTGGACTCACTGAGTCTGGCCAAAGGGAAGGCTTCTTGGATCTGTGAGGGAGGGAGAAGAATACAAGGAATGGAACCCAAATGAGGGTCCATTTGGTGATCTGTGACTTGGTCCGTTTTGGAAGCTGAACCAAGCAAGGTCCAAGCAAAGTATACGCGTGTGACTGTCACACCGCTTTACTTCCGGGTATGATGATGACATCACACTGTGACATCATCATCATCCTACCCGGAAGTGAAGCGGAAACAGCCCATGCATCCACACAGAAAAGTTTGATCGCTTTAAACGACGTTAACCCATCCAGTACGGGAACCCCTTTTTGGTGTTTTAAGCATTATGTTATACTTTAGCTATTGAAAAATAGCAGATGTATACAAGCTCCGAGTGCTGCGCTATACGAGCTTGTAGATCTGCTGTTTTCTTTTTTTTAATCGTGAACATGTGGCGCAAATATTTGAATATATATTCTTTCAGAGCGTTTTAAACTCAAATCTTTGCTTCTGGAGGGAGGGGGGGGGGGGGGGTCCCTGGAACAACAATTACATATAATTCTGGGGGTCCTTGACATAAAGTATAGTTTGAGAACGACTGACACAGAAACATATAGTATTTTTTTTCCTGAAAAAACTACAAATGTCTTAGAAGACATTTGTAGAACCGTCCTCAGGTCTAAATGGACTTTCCCATTCACTTCATGCATCATGCGCATGTACCCTCTACACAGTGTAGCACAAACACATATCACAAGCTCACGGAGCATGTTGTTGAGCTTGTAACACGTGCTGCTCTCGCTATTTTGGAATACTCTGCATTTGTAGTATACTGCTATAGTGTACTCTCTCTATATATATAGATAGTCTCACACGTATGTGAATGGATACTCCTGTGATTCCATCGGAGTTCCCACGGTGCATCTGGTACTCCACACTGGGTAAAACAAAGGCCATGAATTGTTTGCAAAAAGGTCTTTGATCCACAGGACAGATCATCATGACTGATGGTTCTCTTCTCCTGCTATAAGCTTAAAAGTGCTAGAAAATAGAGTGGGCGCTGCGTGTGCGTGTGTGCGTGTGTGTGCATGTGTGTGTGCATAAGAATTTACTTGCATTCTCCTTTTTCCGTTTTCATAAGCATGCACATACTCTACGGTACGGTGCACTGTGCAGGTGCACACAGACAGCAGTGCACTAAAATGTGTGTGTGCGTGCGTGCGTGCGTGTGCGTGCCGTATGTTTGAATTCACATGCAGTTTTTCCGCTTCCTTTCATGTCTGCGTGAGCATCCGCGCGTGGACTGTGTGTGTGCGCACCAAGTGAACACGAGTGAGTGTGTCCGCGTGTGTGTGTACACTTTAATGTGCACGAGTGTGCACTGCACTGCATGTGTGTTGTCTATATACTTGCACACTTAACGTGCGCGTGCCGGCATCATCGTTCCATCTCCCCTCGCGGCGTCTCCAGGAAGCTGACAACTGGATAATGGCTTTTTACTTTTCCAGCGCAGCGCTCTGGAGAGAACTAATATGATTATGAATCATTATTCAAATAGAAAGGTGAGGCTCCACCGCGCTCGGAATAGCAATGGAGAACCATAATAGCATCATTACCTTTTATTTATAATTCCGAGGCGGCTTCCCTCTCCCTCCCTCCCTCCCTCCCTCCTCCTCTTCCTCCTTCTCCTGCCCCTTTTTTAATTTATTATTACTATTATATCGTTGCTGTCCGGGCAGAAACCTCTTATCTCCATATTTTGGAGATAAGAGGAAATTAACGCTATATACAGTACACTACAGTGTCACGCAGTAGGAGAAATGGCAGCTCTGCGAGCGCGAAAAGCGGACGCATTTGAGCTTGTCGATCTGCTGTTTTTTGAATTTTGATTCCTGAAAAGTAACAGTTTTGGACGACAGAGACAATATACTTATGCGTATTTGTTGCATTCGTGGAAAGTCACTCTGATGAGAGACTAGTTGGGGATTTTCTTTCTCTCTCACATGACAACGCATGTGTGCGTGCACACGTGCACATGTGTGGAGGAGGGGGGGGGGGGTATTTGTCAGGCTATCACGGATGAGGAGCCGGGAGAGAGAGAGAGAGAGAGAGAGAGAGAGAGAGAGAGAGAGAGAGAGAGAAGTAGGCGAAGATGAAGTGATTTCAAAGAGGGGAACATTTGTACAGAGAGCGGTATGTCGGAGGCGGAGGCGTGGGATTGCGAGAAAAAAAAACTCCAGCTCTGTCAGATATCTACCTGAGCAGTTCCCCCTTGATTTATACCTGCCTGTGTGCCGCACCAAAAAACAGGGCGATTTACAAGCTCGCAGCTTGTAAATCGCCCTGTTTTTTGGTTTACAACGCCGCCGTGCAACTAAGTGTAAATCCTGTATAAGGGCCTTGCTCAATGGCACCTCGGCAACAGAAGATGGAGGATTGTCATTGCTGGGGTGGTGCGTGGTGGAACATCCTCGCACGCGGGTGAAATCACCACCCAAACAGACCCCCACCAACCTTTTTCCGGTCGTTTTCCCACTATTTCTAACCCTACGCCAAACCCCAAACCTAAACATAACCGCAGGCACGTCGCAACACGTGTCAGAACAAAAGCAAACTTCACTTTATCCGCGAAAAAAGAAGTGGTTTGCAGTGGACACAAAAACGACATTCGAACCCACTCAACACAGAAGGTATGGATTGAACGTTTATTGCCTAACGAGGCATGCTACGAGCTGGCTGCTGGAATTCTTTTGTCTACTTCATTATAACACGCCCACGTCATGTAAAAGAAATGGAGACTCCCCGCCCAGTAGGGGAGGGGTTGGGGGAGGGGAAGCCTCCCCCATCCCCTCCCATGTGTCTGTCAGAAGCCGTTGATTTCACCCAACACCAACATCTTCAACGTGTTCGAGCACATGGAGGACGCCATTCGGTGTCGTCGACCCAAAAAACCTTTCAGATTCCCATGATCCTCTCGTGATTGGCTGAACTTGGCCGATCCTGGGCTGGCTTGAATCGTGACCAAAAATATATCCAGATCGTTTCTGACGAAGCCGTCCTGAGAGAGAGAGAGAGAGAGAGAGAGACCGCTGTGAGGTCTTCTCTTCTCCTGTGAGTCAGTGGTTGGTTTTCTTTGGGTTTATCCGGTCCTGATGATTGGGCCTGTTCTGTTCTGGTCTGATGCATGTTTGTTGATACTGCTCAACTGGTCGCGGTCCCTCTGATGAGCAGGCCCGGCTAGCTCCAGAGCGCTGCCACTGTCAGTCATAAAACGACCTCCTTCGTATAATCACGCTAATCAGACAACCGGCCAAGATGGCGGATCAAACCTTCTCCGTCCGTCCTACGCAGACGTTTTGGTCCAGCTCATCACATACAGGCTTGATGAACGGCCCTCACAAGTTGTTAACTTGGGGAAAATGAAGAGTCGTTTTTTTTATGTTGCCGTTATAAAATCGTCCAGCGCGTGACAGAAACAAATGTGCAAATGTGGACTGTAAATATGCACTGGTATAGTTTTGTAGTCTGAAGTCTGACAGCTCTTCCACAATCTTCAAAATGCCGTCTGTATAATTTGGCCTCGTGTAATATAGTTCCACGCAGGCTATAGCGTTCATCTGCGTGTCATTGTGCGTTCCACGGAAATACATTTCAATATTGTCTTTTAAGTTTTAAGGACGACTTCATTCAAAAAGAGTTCTACTTGGTCTGTGTCTAACAGGAACACATTGGAGTCCCGCCTACCAGTGGCATCATCATTATCTTTATATTTTTTATGGAAGCATGACAACAATGAGTTGTTAGAGCTTCATAGTCATATTTTAGTCACCTGGAATGTTTTAGTGTTAGTCAAATTTTAGTCGACTAAATATCGTAAGATTTTAGTCTACTAAATCTACAGAGGCGGGCCTCGATGCCGTCGTAATGACACTTGCTGAAAGTGAAAATAGCCGATCACAAAGCGCGACGCGTTGTGAGCTTGTAGATCGACTATATTCAGCATGCAACTAATTGTAAAATGACTTAGACTGGATCTCTTGTCCACTAGCCACTATAGTCCTAACATTTTAGTCTAGTCTTTGTGTTGACGAAATTGTGAGTATATTAGTTTTAGTCATCATAGCTTAGTTTTCATTTAGTTTCCATTATAGTTTTCGTCAGTGGAAAAAGGTAGTGGGCGAACATTAGCAGCACAGATAGCAGATATGCAGTACATGCTCAACATTAGCAGCACAGATAGCAGATATGCAGTACATTCTCAAGGTTCGAGGTTTTCTCTGTTTCTGAATCCTGAAAAGTAAACGTGTTGGACATATGAGGTAACCGCGTTGGACATATGAGGTTTCCCCACCTTATACTTTTGTCATGGGAAAAGATTGCTGCCTCCATCTGCTATTTGCGGCGGCTGTGGAAGTATTTAGAAAATGTTCAACCTATAATGACATCGCCCCATCGGGACAAAAGCGGTGGAAACCCACAGAGAACCGAGCTGAGAGAGGAGCAAAGCTTGTAAAGATATAGCCGTCACCGGTGCTTTCAATGATTGCTGCGGCAACAACACTTGTCTCGAAATGAGTGAAGCCTTTTTGAAGCGGTGTCATGTAGCATTATGGCATATAGCTGGTATGTCCAGCGGTGCAAGGTTGAGTAAAGAGTTGATTTAGTGTGGGTTTGTCTTTTCTTCTGGCCATGTCAGACCCCTTTCAGCAAGATAGACATCACTGCCTTGATGTTGCCTCCCAACACAATGTTTCTGTTAATCCAAGCATGTGATGAGAGTTTCCATTTTCACTGTGTATTCACTTGCATTTCCATGCAGGCATGTGCTCGTGTGTGTGTGTGTGTGTGTGTGTGTGTGTGTGTGTGTGTGTGTGTGTGTGTGTGTGTGGGACGCACGTGCACGTGAGAGTTCCTCTTCCTTATGTTTGTTTGTACTTTTATGTGTCCTGCATGTGTGTGTTTTGTGTCTGTGTGTGTGTGTGTGTGTGTGCGCTCGTGCGTGCGACGCACAACTGTACGCATACCCACGCACACCCACATCTGAATTGTGTGCGTGCGTGGTTTTCTATACAGAGTCCCATTGAGCGGAATCTCACCATTTGCAGTCCAGCTGATTTCTTTAAATGCTGAACAGGGGTCCCGCCTACCAGCTTTATTTTTGTCCCTCCAGCTCTAAGGCCTAACAGATGTCATTACTGTACATTACTGTACCGCTGCGTTGTGGCGCTCCACTGTCGGGGCCATACGACCATCAACTGTTAGACTTAGTGATTGTTCCTTCTATCAATTGCTTTTGTTTTTTACCTCCGGGAAACCCCTTTTGGTGTTTTTAGCATTGCGTTATACTTTAGCTATTGAAAATTAGCAGATCTACATGCTCGTAGCGTGGCACCGAGTGCCGCGCTATTTGTCTGCTATTTATTTTTTTATCGTGGAAATGTGGTGCCAGTCTTTGAATATGTTTTCTTTCACAGAAGCTAATTCCAAGGGGGCCTCGGGGGGGGGGGGGGGTTCCAAGGGGGCCCCGGCAAAATGTGTTACCTTGGCTATCAGACAATTATAATAACAGCCAACATTCAGAACAAAATCCTCCAATGTGAGACAGTGTTTATCCCATGTAGACCTGAGGACGATTCCACAAATGCCTTCTAAATCCTGACAGTTTTCTGGAAATACCTACGATTCTGTCAGTGGTGCTCAACTCTTTTCATGTCAAAGACCCCCAGAATTATCTGTATTTGGCCGCCGACCCCCATCTGAAAACATGTTGTTCCAGGGACCCCCCTCCAGAAGCAACGATATGAGTAAAAAAAAACGTTCGCTGTGAAAGAATATATATTCAAAGATTTGCGCCAACATTTTTCACAATTTTTCAAAAAAGCAGACCTGCAAGCTCGTAGCTTGGCACCGAGTGCCGCGCTACGAGCTTGTAAATCTGCTATTCTTTCAATAGATAGATATACGGTAGATAGAAGTTTAAAAGAATGGGTTTTCCCGCGCAGAATGGGTTATGAATAGCACTGTGTATGCTGTACAAGTACATCTCCTCTTACAGTACCTTGGCTTGTATAGTATACTGTACAATAGGAGGGATTCATTTTAAGAATGGAATCCTATAAATTTTAATTTTGAATCATCCCTTTCTCCAAATCCTTGTCTGGATTGGAGTTCAAATGGACATCTTTCTTTTGATGGAGGAAGAAAAGAAACAAGGCCCCCGTCTATATATCTATCTGTCTCTCTCTCTCTCTCTCTCTCTCCCTCCCTCCATCTGTCTCTCTGTCTGTCTGTCTCCTCTGCTCCTCATATCTCCTTGTCTGTCTGTCTGTCTGTCAGTCCCGTATCCCGTCACGGCAGTAAATTAACCAGGAGACGTCGTAATGTTTTTTTTTTGCCTCTTCGGCATCCTTTCAAAAACTTTGTTTTGCTAATTAGGCAACAGGAGATTTCCAGCGTGGCGTGTCTCCTCCTGCATGTGGGAGCGATATGCACCGTGCACGTGCAGCGCAGACTACCCTGCACTGCACCACATGACTACTGCAGAGCCCCTCTGAAATGTTTGATGAATGTGTGTGCGTGCGTGTGAGTGTGTGTGTGTGTGTGTGTGTGTGTGTGTGTGTGTGTGTGTGTGTGTGTTTGTAAGCGTGTGTGTGTGTGTGTGTGTGTGTGTGTGTGCGTGCGTGCGTGTGCGTGCGCGTGAACTTGTATTACTATACTTGTGAGGGCCAAATGTCCCCGCAAGGCCGCAAGTATATAGGAAGGAGAAATGTTGTGTGTGTGTGTGTGTGTGTGTGTGTGTGTGTGTGTGTGTGTGTGTGTGTGTGTGTGTGTGTGTGTGTGTGTGTGTGTGTGTGTGTGTGTGTGTGTGTGCGTGTGCTCGCGCGCGTGTGTGTGTGTACTTGTGTTACTATAAACTATGTGTTATTATTATAAAGATGCAATGTACTATTTAGAGCGACTTACAGTAAGCAAGGACAACACAAGGTATAGTACATCAAATGCATAGAGATATTCATCTGGGATCATATATCGTATATGTAAACCAAGTCTAACAGTAGAATATCCAAAGAAAGTCAATACTAATATATGTACATTGAAACTAGAAACACAGGCCAATAATAGCCTGGCATCTGTCTGTCTGCATCACATGCTATCTGGGGTTAGGACAATTATTAAATAATAATAATAATAATAGTCTGGCATCTGTCTGTCTGCATCACACGCTATCTGGGGTTAGGAGAATTAATAATAATAATAATAATAATAGCCTGCATCTGTCTGTCTGCATCACACGCTATCTGGGGTTAGGAGAATTAATAATAAATAATAATAATAATAGCCTGGCATCTGTCTGTCTGCATCACATGCTATCTGGGGTTAGGACAATTATTAAATAATAATAATAATAATAATAGCCTGGCATCTGTCTGTCTGCATCACATGCTATCTGGGGTTAGGACAATTAATAATAATAATAATAATAATAATAATAGCCTGGCATCTGTCTGTCTGCATCACATGCTATCTGGGGTTAGGAGAATCAAGCATTTATAACAAGTTAGCTTTAGGGCAGTGGTGGAAAGTAACTTAGTACTTTTAGTTAAGTACTGAGGTATTTGTACTTTACTTGAGTATTTCCAGTAGGTCTTTTACTTCTACTCCACTACATCCCGGAGCCAACATTTGTACTTTTACTTCACTACAATTATTTGAAAACTTTAGTTACTAGTTACTAAGAGAGATTTCAATTTTGAGTAGAAAACACACATTAACCACTTCAACCCTATACATTTCGACCATTTGAAAATAGCTGATCTACAAGCTCACAATGCGCGGCGCAATCTATTTCAATATATTCTGTACACATTTTGAACTTGTTAAAATGGAACATTCTGCACAATGACTACTTTTACTTGTAGTACTTTAAGTACATTTTGATGCCGATACTTTTGTACTTTTACTCAAGTACATTTTCAATTCCGTACTTTTACTTGTAACGAAGGAGTTGTGAATTACAGTATTGGTACTTTTACTTAAGTAAAACAATTGAGTAGCCCTAAATCCAGTGGTTTAGGGGTTCTGGTCTGATTGAAACAACGGGTGCTTTCAGTCACATGCAGATGCCTGGACCTACATATCAGTCTCTCATGGCGTTGATAAAATCACGCATCATCCTAAAATTGTTGATGTCTTCACAAGTATATTAATACAAACGCACGTGTGTGTGTGTGTGGGTGTGGGTGTGTGTATGTGTGTGCGTGCATGGCAAGCGTGTGTGCATGGCGTGTGTGCGTGCATGGCGTGGCATGGCGTGCGTGCATGGCGTGGCATGCGTAAGTGTATATTTATCACATACTCAGCCTTAATTAGCCCTCCTGGGTGTGAGCCGGAGTGATAAAAGGAGTGAGAGGGTGATAAGTGATATCATACCCTGTGATCATGTGATACATCAACCACATGACCTCCTCCTGCCTGGCATGGCCAGCATGCAGCCACGCAGTGTTGTGTCATAGGGCTGTATTTTGCGTGTCTTAAGTACCAGGTCTTATTCCCTAACTTGAGTAAACTAAAGACCTGGAGGCGTGATCAATGCTCTTTGGCCACTCAGAATAGCCAAATGGCATTGATCACAAAAATCAAAAATCTTTGAATATATACCGGTATTTGTTAACAGCAAAAAAAAAAATAACTCAAATATTTGCGGGGGGGGGGGGGGGGTCACTGGAACTACATATTTTCAGACCGGGGTCACAATGGGTGGCACAGTCGGTAGTGCTGTTGCCTCACAGCTGAAGCACCTTCAGGATGGGTGCTATACAGTATATAGCAACAAAAGTGGTTCCCAATATATGATTAGGAACCAAATAAGACATGTTGGTGTCATTCTGCACCATTGTGTTTAGAGTGTATACTGCTGCTAGAGAAATGACATTGACCTGGGGCTTGACCTTGCAGTTGAAGCCAGGAAAGGGGGGGGGACCTGTCACCCCTCCCCTGTCCAGATAAGAGTGAGGGATGATCCTCGGCCCTCCTTTTATTTTCACTTTCCTTTTCCCTTCACGTGTGTGTGTGTGTGTGTGTGCGCGTGCGTGCGTGCGCTTAAATACCGGAACACTGTAGTCGACTGATTGATCTTTAAAATGAACATGCTCGTGGGACACCATGTCTGACCACTTATAAGCTACAGGCGAACAGTCGACGCCAGCGTCCTCGCTTCCCTCATTCACACACCAACGGTGGCGAGCTCACACCGACCGACTCATTGGAGGCAACGTAGGGTTCAGTGTCTTGCCCAAGGACACTTCCACATGTGGACAGGAGGAGGAGCCGGGGTTCGAACCGCCGACCCAGGTACCATTGGACGACCTGCTCCACCTCCTGAGCCACAGCCGCCGTGAAATGGAAGGGCATTGTTTTCAAGTTCAGAAAAGGCTGTGAGCCGCTGCTTCGTTATGGGATGAACCTCAGTTTGAAGGAGTATATATAGTCGAGAAGTGAAAGACGAACAAGAATGCATGGAAACTTCAGTACAGTACAGTAGCCTATACAGTATAGCTTCCAACCGCAGTCCTCCCTCCGCTTCTGTTCCTCTCATTCCTCCCCTCGCTCTCACCTCATCCCACACCTCCATAACTCCCCCTGCTTATTCTCCATCTCTAGACCTACGGTGTCCCAGGTCTGCCCTGCTTTAAGCCATTAAGACCTGAGAGGCTGACTCTATACCAATGCCATCAGTAGTTCCCAGACATTCTACATTATTGGGGGAAAAAAACACTTTCAAGATTATTTTTTTAAATGTAAAAATATAGCAGATGTACAAGCTTGCGAGCTATTTTTGAGAACCACTGTTCTGATCCATTGTTCTAAATGCTAAGAGTTTTTAGAAAAAAGGGTCATGTAGAGAATCAGATGACAGTGATGTGTGAAGGGTTGTCTATATACGTAACGTATACCACCCAAGCATTGGTGCCATTAGATTTTAACCACTTTACAGCATCATTTTATATACATTTTATATATAATACAATAGTATAACGTGGGAGCACGGTGGCACAGTTGGTAGTGCTGTCGCCTCACAGCTAGAAGGTCCTGGGTTCGATTCCCGCTGGAGACGTTGTGGGCCTGCTCTCTCCTCCGCGTACCCGAGGTTGGTGAAAGGGCCCTTCTGTGTGGAGTTTGCATGTTCTCCCTCACATGTCCCCTGGTAAAAAAACAATAGTATAAAGTTTCTCATAACGGCAAATGCACAATTCTTTTTTTACTTTGTAAGCTATAGTTATTCTAATGCAATGTGACCCAGATCTCTTTTCACATCTCTTCATTCCCTTGTATAATTATAGCCTATACATAAATAAGACATGTTTGGTGTGTTTCATTTTTACTTTGGCATCGATGTAAACGCATGTTGTCTCGTGCCAATTAAACCCCATTGAATTGAAATGGACGTGCCTGGAATAGGGACTCTATAGTGACTGGTATGTGTGGTTATAGCCGGGCCTAACGTCGACATTAAAAAAATGTCTTCTAAATCATGACAAATTTATGAAAAACCTCATGTTTCTGTATCAGTGGTTCTCAATATTTCATGTCAAGGACCCCAAAAATTATATGTAATTGGGCCGCTGACCCCCATGTGAAAATATATTGTTCCAGGGACCTCTCAGAAGCAAAGATTTGAGTTAAAATGTTCACTCTGAAAGAATATATATTCAAAGATTTGAGCCTCATTTTCAAGATTTAAAAGTAATAGCTCAAACTGAACAACCAATATGTCAATTTGAAGCTATGATTCCCTGCTTTCATATGACATGACAATTAAAAAAAAATCCAATGGCAGACAGTCCCTCAGTCAAATGTGGCCACATATTATGGCCAGTACAGAATTTATTCCATAATGTTGATCTGACCCCCCATGCCAAAGCGCTAGGTTTTATTCTGTTTTATTTTTTCATTAACGTGACAACACAGATGACGTCACAGGTGTATCATGCTCCAGTGCAGACAGACAGACAGACAGACAGTCTGGGAGCAGGTACAGTAGGATTGTCTTTCAGGAGCACCGCGAGGCTCAACCATGTGAAGCTCCATTCAACCCTATATGGTGTATAGTCCGTGTTGATTGCTACCAGCTGTACCACAGACAGTGTACTGTACACGCACACACACACACACACACACACACACACACACACACACACACGCACACTATCTGGACGCTACAGTATACTTGAGTGTGTGTGGTTGTGTATTCTTTCATATTACTATACTTGTGAGGGCCAAATGTCCCGGCAAGTATAGTAGAATTTGACTTGCGTGCGTGAGTTGACAGACGGACGGACGGACGGACGGACAGACAGCGTTTCTTTATTTTGTCTCCTGAACTGGAGAAATGTGTCTTGGACCCCAAGGACCCGCCCTGCAGCATACAGATACAAGACAAGACAACAAAGTCACACAACATTTAAATACCACACACCAACATACTACAGTGCAAAAGAGGTGGAAGAACATCACCTCCAAACCTTCGACCCCTATACCCCCTGTCTGCCCTCTGCAAGGACTCTGTTAAGCCATTTATGGCGTGGGGAACCCCTTTTGGTGTTTATAGCAATATGTTATACTTTAGCTATTTGAAAATATAACTTTTTTTTTAAATCCTGAAAATCTTTCAATATATATTCTTTCAAATCGAACGTTTTTTTTTAACTCAACTCTTTGCTTCTGAGAGGTCCCTGGAACAACATATTTTCATTATATTTGCACGCAAATATAATACAGACAGACAGACAGACAGACAGACAGACAGAGACCCAGAGAGAGTGCAGGGGAGTGCATGGTTGCACTACTATAGGATGGTTGTGTTGGCCATGCAGAAGGTGAGTTATATCCCCCCGCCGGCCCCCTAGAACAGGACACCCCCCGTGGGTTTATCTAATGAAGGTCCCGCGGTGGAGACGCGAGCAAGCAGAATGGAGGACCTTCTGGCTTCACTTCAGAGACAGACCCGGAGAGAGAAGGAGATACTCTGTCTTATATAGGCAAGAAGATACCCTGCCAAAATACCATCCCTAATATCGGTGTGCGTGCGCGCGCGCGTGAATGCACGTGTGTGTGTGTGTGTGTGTGTGCGCGCGCGCCACGCAACAACACTAAGTAACAAAAGACAGAAAGATGGATGGAGAGTGCATGTGAGCCGTCTCTCTGCTAGTCGTTGGGTGAGTGAGTGTGTGTGTGTTGTGCGTATTATAGATGCGTATGGAAGCCCCCCGCGCGTAAAGCTCCTCTTTCGATGTGCTTTTTCCATCTCTGTCTCCTGACATGATATAGAGACTAGTAGTGGGAATGTGGGTGTACAGACGGAGCAGCAGCAGCCGTGTACATTGGGAGAATGGGTCAGGGCAGTGGTTCTCAAACCCTTCAAGGAAGCTCCCTAACTCTGAGTTTTGCAGACTGCTATCGTTCCATTTTGGTTCTCTATACTATACCCGGTCATTTAGCTGGAGACCGGGTTTACGCCGGGTCCATTTGGTTCTCTACCATATTACCCGGTCATTTATTTGTATGGGTCCATTTGGTTTAATTTGTATACACTCGAGGCCCCTTTTCCTGCACCGGGGTTGAACTGGTTCACTTATTTTATTCCGCCACATAATATTGAACCAGTTCAGTGTGTTTTCCACTGGAAATGAATTAATTCAGAACCCTAGAAGTTGGTTCAGAACCCTAGAAGTTGGTTCAGAACCCTAGAAGTTGGTTCAGAACCCTAGAAGTTGGTCTGGAACTGGAACCAAAAAAAAGTCCGCCGGTTCCGTGAAAGAACCAAGGTTCCAAGTAGAGATGTCCAGATACTGTATCGGTATCGGCCCTTTTTTGTCACATCGGGTCATATCGGTATCGGCGAATACGCCAGTCTAACCACCGTTCCGACATGTATTTGAGCCGTGACTATGGCTCCAAACCCTGAACTCTTATTATGGCATGACCATTTATGACATGACCATTTTGTGTTCAGTTCATGTTCTGTAATGCCTTGAATGTTAAAAAGGGAAGCGCTTGTCATGTGTGTTGCCTTTGAACACTTGTTACTACACAATTGTGGTGTTTGGTTTTGGTACTGTTAACTCTGGTTGTGTCTTATTTTGTAGTATTGTTCTGTGTCTTCCTGCCTCCTCTTGTTGGTGTTTCTTGTTCTGTCTTACCTACCTGATTGTTGTATCCTAGTCACCTGTGTGCTGTTTGCCTGTTAGCCTATCCTGTGTTTGATTGTATATTGAGTTCACCTGTGTCCTGTTACCCCTGTATATGTAAGCCCTTTGTTTGCTGTGTGTCCTTGTAGGTCTGTAGACCTATGTCGAGTGAGTTTTGTGTCTGAAACGTCTTGCCTATGTTTTGCCTTTTGGAATATCCCTGATTTATAGTCAAACAGTCTTGAGGATAATCTACTCTGCATCTGGTTGCCTGATTTTGGGTCCTACTCCGTAACCCATTCCTGACATTGACACTCGCAGGTAAATAAAATGTTGGGGCATGTGGAGTCTGCTAGTAGTCTTTTTTTAATTATTTTTTATAAATATTATTCTCTGGTATCTGTATATTCAGTATTCGGTATCGGCTAACACAGAAATTGTGGTATTGGGATCGGATCGGGAGCGAAAAAAGTGTACATCCCTATAGTTCCAAAAATCCAGAACGGAACCAGTTCCAAAAACCAAAGTTATTTCTGTGGAAAAGGTGCCTCAGAGTCACAGACCGGACCGCCTGGAGCCGCTTCAATGACCACTGGGGGTCCCCGGACCCCACTTTGAGAACCACTATACTAGGCTTATGGCCTGTGTACGTCATATTTTTCAATAATAAAAATAAACAAATATATCCTATTCGTGAAAAAGGATTGATTTATCTGTTCATTCGCTAAAACACTAAAAGAGGGACTGCATGTGGGTTTATTTTCATCTCTGTGTTCTCAAAAGAGAGTAACTTCGTAAACCATGCAGTCAAAGAGATATGGGCCGACTCCAATCATGAACCAATCAAGTATAGAGGCATTGACCCTTGGCGTTCTAGATGCAATTGTTGAGCAAGAGTTTCATCAATGGCAGACAAAACGACAGCATCTAATGCCAAGGGGAAGAAGAAAGACTTGGACAGAGCCCCACTGCCAAACGGGAATAACTAACAGAATCCACAAGGTGGTGAGAGCTTTGGGAGCATGTGGGGCTGAACACAGAACACAGTAACTCTTAAAAAGTTGTCTTTTTGAAGGTGCAGAAAATTATTTTGTTTTGTAAGACTTTACTGAACGGTCTATAATGCATTATAGTCGCATTGTAATGAACATATAAGGCATTATACAATAACACAGAAACCTCTCCATATTCAAACTTTTTTTTCAGATTTTTGATCAGTGCCTCAACCGCTCCAATGAACAGCTGTGTGTGTCTGTCCGTCTGTATGTATGTATTTGGTTAAAATGGGTAGGGTTTAAAAAAAAGGCAAAAGCATGCTCTGTTGCACTGGCCTAAAAGTGGGTCCTTAAAAACTGCTTCAACTTCTGGTGTGTATGTACAGTATGTATGTATGTATGTATGTAAAAGGGGGGCTTTTTTGTAAAATCCCAGCCCACAATACCTTCATATATTTAAAAAGAATTCCAAAATAGGGTTACCAGTGAAGGGCAACATGCCTATTCACTGGGGACTATGCAAGGCAGAGGCGTCCACCCCCCTGAGTCCAAGTTAGACTAGACCGCATACCTGTATGTATATGTATGAGTACGGTGACCTATCTATAGTGGCACTGTTGAGCAGCGTGACCGTGTGTGTCACTATGTATGTCCCTACTGTATGTACAGTATGTCTGTTCATGCAGCACGCACACAGACACACACACACACACACATTCTGCACCGCTCAGTTCACACGTTGGTCGCACTACAGGGTCACATAAAAGCATCAAAAGTGGCAGATCCGCAAGCTCGGAACAGATCTGCCACTTTTGCCGTTTTATTATTTTTTTTGAATCCCCGAAAAGTCTGCAGTTTTTGACGCGTATGAGGTTTCCACCCGACAAAAACGATTTAGAAATATCACTCGTCACCCCACACACATGCAGGGCCCTCAGCGTTGTTATGCGTATATATATATATAGCATATAATATCCAGAGGCGCGGAGAGAGAGAGAGAGAGAGAGAGAGAGAGAGATTGGGGGGGGAAGAGAGATCGCGTTTCCATGCTGATTCAATATACTCACAGACTTTGCCCCACTGAGTTACTCACATTCACACACCGGGCTGGATTGATCCTGACCCTCCCGCGACTTCCAAAGCCAATAAACAGCTATGACATGCCGATCAGGGAGAAGTGAAACTGTTACTTTTGGCTCCCTGTTCCGCGCTTTGATGTGAAATGGCAGGAGGGCCTCGGCTGATAGACTAAATATATACAGAGGAATCTGCGCGCCTCGGCTCTTGTTTTGTGTTCCTTTCAAAAAACCTTGTATAGAAAGACGGAGAGAGAGAGAGCGGTGTGGGGGGGGGGGGGGGGGAGAGAGAGTCATGGTTGGCTAATGAAAATCGTCTGTCGGGCCCGGTGATTGATTGTGCGAACAGCCAATTGGAACCCTGCTATTCACCGAAAATTGATTTCACATAAACCCAACAGTGGCACCGCTGGTCGCTTGGTTTTCATTGGACGTGCGGGGCTGGATTCTTGCCCTTTCATCCATGATGTGCATCCAATGAAAAGGAGAAGAGAATCCAGACAGCGCTTGTTATAGATCCCCCAGAACCATGTGTGCAACTGTGCAAATAATAACATTTTTCTTTCTGCGGAAACATAAGAAAGAAAACCCAAAAGAGGGTGGAGGGTGGACGAAAGTAAAGCAAAAAAAAGAAAACGAATAAAAATAAATATATAAAAAATGCGAAGGCCCCCGCCCCCTTCCCCTCCCAAAAAACAACTAAAAATATACGATGCGAGTTAAAGGAAAAAGAAAAAAAAAAGAAAGGAGACGATATCAAGAAAAATAAATCACAAGAACAAGAACCCAGAGAGAAGATACGAGAGTTGGAAGAGAAGAGGATATAGGGAAGAAGGGAGGGAAAGAAAAGGAGAAAAAAAAGAAATCCAAGCGCGTGCCAGAAGAATTAGACGAACGTATATCATGTGAAAATGACTTCTTTACGAAGCGCGGGTCATATACCTGTGGAGGGCTTTAATCCATTCAGGACGGGGAACGGCCTTTTGGTGTTTTTTTAAGCATCATGTTGTGCTTTTAGCTATTGAAAAACAACAGATCTACAAGCTCGTATAGGCGTGGCACTCGGTGCCGCGCTACGAGCCGCTTCTATAGGTCTGCCATTTTTGAAAAATGTGGCGCAAATCTTTGAGTATACATTCTTTCAGAGCGAACGTTTTCATTTTAAATCTTTGCTTCTGGGAGATCCCCGAAACAACATATTTTGAGACTGGAGGGGTTGGGGTCCGCGGCCAATTACATGGTATAGACCTAAAAAAAATGAGGGCCCTTGACATGAACTAGTTTGAGAACAACTGACGTATAGAAACACAGGGTTTTTTTTTCAGAGAACGGTCAGTATATTTACAAGACATTTTTGTTAGACTCGTCCTCCGGTCTAACGGGGTTAAGAAGCCCCCGTGAGTTATCTTGCCCATCATCATACCACGCTGTCAGTGCCTTATTATTTGGCGGATTGCTGACGCTTGTATAATGTTTCACTCTCCCCCCCTCTCCTCCCCGAGTACCCCTTCTCCGCTGCGACCCTGTGAGAGCCATACCCATGCTCATATCTGGTGGAGACTTCTTTTTCTCTTTTTTTCCCTCTTTCTTTTTCTTTCCCTTCCCTTCTACTCCTCCTGGAACTTCATAAGGTTCTCCCAGCGCAAAGCCGCAAGACTGATTTAGCTGTAATCTTATCCTATGTCTTTATAGAAGCCAGATCGGTCTCGTCTCGTCGCGCTGGCTTGTGCCACAATGCCGGGGCTCGGCCGCCCCGGCTCCGCTCGCAGACGCATCAGATAGAACATGAGCCGTCCAAATGACAGCCCGTCGCCGCTATAAGTTACAGGGTGCACCGCTTGGGAAGAGCCCACGCTTTCACACACACACACACACACACACACACACTGTTGTGGGCCGTGTAGGTGGAAGAAGGACGAACAAAATGGGGGGAAAAAAACGATATATAAAATAGCTCAAAAAGCCATCGCGACGACCCAGCAGACGATTGTGAAACCATAGAATGGTATCGCGTTGAGCGCAGATAAATCGCACTGATGAGGGCTGGACAGTCTGTAGGCCTATCGATCGCTGCTTCTCAGACTTTTTCGTGCCAAGGAAGGAAGGAAGGACCCCCCCCCCCAAATTGATATATATATTACACACACACTGTGCTATAATAGAGTCTGAGAGATTTCAAAATGTTTTGGGTCGGTTTGTCTGAAGTTTTTAAGTGCAATCTCCTTGTTGAGTTCAATTGTATATGTTGTTTTATGAAGTGTGTATAGTCTGTTTTGGATGATGTTATGATAGACTTTACCTTAATTGGCACACGTCTCGATTCGCACCACATAGTCACAATTTTTCCAAAAATAGCAGATCTACAAGCTACAGTTGCAATAGGGTTGCATCTCACTGACTTTGATCAGGACATTCTGAGTCAGTGAGTGTTGCCTAATGTCCATTTCTGTCCCCCACCCACCCCTCCCACCCCCCGTACAGAAAGAAGCCAGCAGAAGAAACACCTGACACCCCAACCCCCCCCCCAGACGCGACGCCTCCCATTCCACATGCATCAACATGTCCACAGGTCATTGAGAGGAGGAGACCAGAGACGAGAGGTAGAACTCTAGATGCATTCACGCTCGCCGCTAAACGCTCCAACGTGTGTCCGCTGGAAACTGACAGGTGTCCGTCGTCGGCACGCTTGTTTTACCCAATTCATATTCCTCTATCTTCCCTTCTCTCTCTCTCTCTCTCTGTTGTCCCCCATTCCTTCCATCTGTCTTTCTCGGTATAACTCCTTCTCTCTCCCCCTCCCCATTGTCTTTCTTTCTCTCCCTCTTTCCTTCCCCCTCCTCCCTCCTTCTGTCCCATGCATGCACCCCTCACCTCTCTCTCTCCCTCCCTCCCTCCCTCGGGAGTCAGTTTAGCGTCACCCGATATCCTCCCATGCCAACATTGTGAAATATTGGGGCCACAATCACAGTGGGACTCTGATGACATATCAGTCTGCTCCGGGGCCACCGGGGCTATTTGTATACCGGTTGATGTGGGCGGGGGGGGGGGGGACAGTGGGGACCGGGGACAGGGATTTAAGCCTAAATGCGGGTACGCTCCGCCGCAAAGCGGTGTCGCGCGTGGTGAAAACAGCCTGACATACTGTATACAAATACAAAGCTCACGACGCGTCAAAGTGTGACTCGGCCTTCGGAAACGGGGAGAGTTTCCATGTTTTGCCGGTGGGGGCGCTTGAGGAGACGCAATTCGGTCCGTGTATAACATTTCACAAATGAAAGAAAATTTGCGAAAGTATAGATGACCCTCGGGCTTACAAACTCGCACGCCCGCACACATACACTCACATGTGTGTGTGTATACACTACGTACATTATGCGATAACAGTTGTGTGGCAAATACATAACACAATCTCTTGTTAGCGGGTTAACTAGTGCATCATGTTCGCCCCGTTAATCCATTTTGACCCGAGGAACGATTCTACGAATGCCTTCTAAATACTGAATCCTGACCTCTGTTTCTATGTCAGTCGTTCTCAAACATTTTCATGTCAAGGACCCCCAAAAAGGACCCCCAATGTATTTGGCCTCCGACCCCCGTCTGAAAACATGTTGTTCCAGGGACGCAAAGATTTGAGTTAAAAATGTTCGCCGTGAAAGAATATATATTCAAAGATTTGCGCCATATTTTCATGATTTCTTTCATGAGCTTGTAGATCTGCTATCTTTCAATAGCTAAAGTATAACGTGGTGCTTGAAACACCAAAGGAGGTTCCCGCCCAGAATGGATTAACAGATTGATACGAGGGGTTCCATTCCTCCACGCACCGATGCAGAGAGATATGTGAGGAGCGCATAATATGCGCTCCTCACATATTATGTGGGGAGAGAGATATCTGCCGGGAGCTCTCTCTCTCTCTCTCTCTCTCTCTCTCCCCACAAAATGCACATGTCAGAGCGTGCTTCCTGGAGGCATTACCTCGGGTTATCTGATCCCACAACATAACACGGAGCTATAACATCTATCTGGGTCATATTATCCCATTCTGGGCGGGAAACCCCTTTTGGCGTTTTTAAAGCATTATGTTATACTTTAGCTATTGGAAAAATGCAGATCGGCAAGCTCATAGCGCGGCACTGAGTGCCTCGCTACGAGCTTGTAGGTCTGCTATTTTTGAAAATTTGTGAAAATGTGGCGCGAATCTTTTTCAGAGCGTTTTCAACTTTGCTTCTGGGAGGTCACTTCTGGAACAACATATTTTCAGATGGTGGTCGTTGGCCAATTACATTACAGTTTTTGGGGTCCTTGACATGAAATATTGAGCACCACTGACATAGAAACACACGGTAGGTTTTTCAGAAAACTGTCAGGATTTTGAAGGCATTTTGTTGAATCTTTTCTCAAGTCTAAAGGGGTTATTCTCGCCACTTGCCGGGGGGGTGTGGAAAGAAACCTTGCACGTCCAAAAAAGGGCTTATGCGTTTTCAGGATTAGAAAGTGGCAAAAATAGCAGATCTACTATAAGCTCCAAAACGTGTCGCGTCCTGCGACACGTTTTTTTATTTATTTTTATGAGTATTGCATCTCCTGTGTTTGCGGCTTTTCGTGTGACACTGCATGGAGATGAGGTTTCTGGCCGACAGTAGCCTCGGAAACCCAGACATTTTTATTTCCAGGGAGGGGAAAAAAAGTCCACTTCAATTCGGCATAGAGTAGCACAAACGTCTATCACTCTCTGCTGATTAAATTGACGCACACGCGTGTACACACACACACACACACACACACACACACACACACACACACACACACACAGCTGCCTATGCCATAGAAAGCATAGGTGGACCCCAGGCTAGGCCAACAGGCTCTGTAGAAGTGGTAGAAGGAAAATGGCTTTACTACACGGTAAATACCCCATTCTCCTGTCTCCCCCCGTCTTCCCCCTGCGTCTATCTTTATATTTGTCTTTTAATATAGCATGCCTTGGTGTGTTGTTTTCATTTGCTGGTGGAATATTGACATGTTGTTTCATCATGTGCATGTGACATGCAGATTTGAACCATTTGAGCCTTAATAAGCCAAATTCCAATACCCAAAATCTCGGCCACTCGCTCACTCACACACCGAGTGTGAGTGAGTTCCAGCATGGTGGTGTTACGGTGAAATTGGTGACCTGCTGAAATATGTCACAATCGTGTAGAGACAATCACATAATGTCGGTGTCCGAACATACACGTAAATCATTGCCGTGTTGGTATAGTGCACCAGTACGGCCTGCCTGTGTCAAGCCTGTGTACGCTGGTGGTTTCCCCCGACGAGGGCCCAGGTGGAAATGGTTTGAAAACTCCACAAACCTACCGTATACCTATTGTTCTTTTTAATGGATACTGACTACATGCTAACCAGTGGCTTTAGTTACAGTGTGTTTGTAGAACTGTGTACGCTTCCCAGAGAGAGAGAGAGAGAGAGAGGCATGTGCGGACAGAGCGAATAGAACTCCCACACATCAAAATCACCAGTGTTAAATTGTGAGTGAGTGTAAGCATTTTTGTAATAATGGACCCTTATGGGTGTGTCTCTGTCTCACCTGTTGGGAGAAAACAGCCAATAGCCTACCGTCAAAGTCATTATATGCTCAGAGTAGTGTCTAGTCAGTGGTGTAAATTAACTAAGTACATCTACTTAAGTACTAAAAGTTTGAGGTATGAGAATATTTCCTGTACTTTTAAGGTCCCGGCACACAGAGCACGTTTTCGGATTTTTAGCTGCGTTTTTTTCCGTCTGTTTTCCGGGAAAAAACGCGTCCAGTGTGCAACCACCTTTACTCCGTTACATCTATTATAATAATGATAATAATAATAATAATAATAATAATATAATAACCACCTTTACTCCATTACATCTCAGAGGCAAATGTTGTACCGGCTTTTACTCCACGATACAATTATTTGAAAATGTTGGTCTAGTTACTTTTATAATGAACTACTTCAGCCCTACATATCGTGTTATCTCTACACAGCACGACGCGTTGTAGGCTTGTAGATCGGCTATTTTCATTACGACGGCATCAAGGCCTGCCAAAATACATTTTGTTCGACTAAATCAACTGTAGATTTAGACTAACACTAAACATTCCAGGTGACTAAAATGTGACTAAAACTAAATAAACTATTCAAGACTAAAACTAAAATCAAAATCTGCTGCCAAAAACAACACTGGTCCCGAGTGTGTGGTTATAGGGGATGTGTTCGGCCGCGCGACTCAGCCAAGTCTAAAGCCTCCCAAGGTCGAGAAATAGTTTGGGTGACACTTTTGACAGACACCACGAACGCGCCTTGTCAGCTGACGGGGCGGCGGGCAAGAAAAGCAATTTTGTTTCCCGCAAGCGTCGCGAAGATTAGTCGGGTTTCTCGGCCGTGGCATGTGTAAACTTGGCAGGTCGGCGCGGCGTGGATTTTTTGGCGGAGGGCTGTAGAGGAATGTGGAATATGTAGAGAAATCAGGGAGGAATGGGAGCTGGAGAGAGAGCAACAACCATCGAGGGGATCAAAGCGAGGCGGAGGGGGTCACGGCCGCACCGCAGACCCCACAAACCAAAAAGGGGTAACGGTACATCTCAGTACGGACATAGAGTGGCCACTGGCCACAGGACAGAACACAAAGGGAGGTCAATAGCAACACACACGCACGCACGCACACACATTGTATATGCTAATGAAAATACTGTAGGCAGTGTTGGCTGTTAGTTTGACCAGCATTTTCATTGAATAAACAAAACAAAGTGGAAAGCGTAGAATTTAAGCAATATAATTTAACATAACACGACTGGCTGTAATGTATTCTGTCAGATGTATTTAATTTAATTTACATTTATTTTAAGCGAGAGACAGCGTATAATGTGAGGACGTGTAAGCCTGTACAGTATCTTGGCAGACGATCGATGAACATATTTGATCAACACTTTAATTGAAAGTGTTGATCAAATCGGGGGGAAAAAACGCTGCGTCGAAGGTTGGCGTTTTCCCGCTCTCTCTCCCTCTGCTTCGGTTCCTTCGTTTAGGACGCACCGTGCGTCCTAAACAGTGTTGTTTTGGTCGACTAAAGCTATGACGAAAAATGATCATCGACTACCTTTTTTCACTGACGAAAACTAAATGAAAACTAAGCTATGATGACTAAAACTAAGTCTAAATATATTGACAATTTCGTCAACAAATAAAAACCAAATGTTAGGAAGGGACTAGTGGGCAAGAGATCCGTCATTTTACACTTGGTTGCATGCTGAAAATAGCCGATCTACAAGCTCGCAACGCGTCGACTAAATCTACAGTTGATTTAGTCGACTTAAATGTCTCATTCTCATAGAATCGCATGATATTTAGTCGACTAAAATGTCTCATTCTCACAGAATCGCATGATATTTAGTCGACCAAAACTAGACTAAACACTAAAACATTCCGGGTGACTAAAATGTGACAAAAACTAAATTAACACTATTCCAAAGACTAACTAAAATAGAAAAGTGCTGCCAAAAACAACAAGACTGGTCCTAAAACATAAACATGTGCGTGACGTGAGTCCATTACGGTTTGACACGGTGACGTCCTTCAGGCGGCCCGAGGCCGCGCGCTGGCGATGACAGCTCAGCACATGGTGGCACTTTATATACAGTAGCTTGCACTGTTTGATCAGCCATGCAGCCGTATAGGTGATCTATGTACGGTATGTATGCTTGTCACCCTCTCTCTGTCCTTTTATCACTCCCCACACCCCCCATGGGGGCATTTAAACCATTCATGCCTGACGTCGAAAAATATTTTGAAATTATTATTTTTTTTTCTGAAAAACCTCATGTTTCTATATCAGTGCATGGTTCTCAATATTTCATGTCAACGACCCCCCCCCCCATCTGAAAATATGTTGTTCCAGGGACACAAGCACAAGATTTGAGTTAAAAACTCAAGATTCTGAAAGAATATATATTCAAAGATTTGAGGCACATTTTCACGATATTTCAAAAATTGCAGACCTACAAGTTTTAATTATTATTATTTATTTGTTTTCACCACCATGAACAGGGTGGTATCACCTCAGTGAGTGTGTTCTCACCACCATGAACAGGGTGGTATCACCACAGTGAGCCATGCATGTGTTCTCAGTGGTGGAAAAAGTACTATTGTTTTACTTAATTAAAAGTACGGAATTGAAAATGTACATTTCACAAGTTGTACAAAATCGATTGAAAATATATAGCCGATCTACAAGCTCACAATGCGTCACATTGTGAGCTTGTAGATCGGCTAGTTTCAAATGGCCAAAATGTATAGGAGTTGAAGTGGTTAGTTTTCAAATAATTGTAGTGGCGTAAAAGTACACATTTTGGCTCCGAGAGTGGAGCCAAACTACTGCAGTAGAAGTAAAAGTACTGGAAATTTGAAATACTCAAGTAAAGTACAACTACCTCAAAATTGTACTTAAGTAAAAGTACTTAGTTACTGTGTGTTCCTGATCACAAAAGCGCAAATGAAGGAACACGGCTGACAAACGGCTTCTTGATGAGGACCCAAACGAAGTGTTCTTCTATGGCGGTACGGGGTGCGAGAGTATACTGTACTGTACATTCATGCCAATAAAGCTATTTGAATTGTAAAATTGAACATTGAAAATTTTAAATTGGAGAGAGAGAAAGAGAGAGAGAGAGAGAAAGTATTTGGCAATACTGTAGTTGTTACATTCATGCCAGTAAAGCTATTTAAATTGAAATTTTTAAATTGAAATTTTTAAAAATGAAGAGAGAGAGAGGTTAGATGGGGGGAAATACGCAAAGAGAGAGAGGGCAGATACGAGGGTATAGGGGAGAGAGAGGACAGGCGAGGGATAGAGAAAGAAAGAGAGAGAGAAGAATCAGAGGGTGCAAATGGGGAAGAAAGATGTGGTATATGGCAGAAAATGTATGGATGGAAAGGTTGGGAGAGGAGAGGAGAGGAGAGGAGAACTGTGAGCTACTTAACCCATCCTGTACGGGAACCCCTTTTGGTGTTTTAAGCATTATACTTTAGCTGTTGAAAAATAGAATATCTACAAGCTCATAGCGCGGCACCGAGTGTCGTGCTATGAGCTTGTAGTTCTGCTATTTTTTGAAAAATCACGAAATTGCGGCACAAATTGCGCGAAATCGCCGGCACAAATCTCAGTGCGAACGTTTTGAACTCAAATCTGTGCTTCCGAGGGGTTTCCTGGAACTACATATTTTCAGATGGGGGGGGGGGGGGGGGTCGGTGGCCAATTACATATAGTTTCTGGGGGTCCTTGACATGAAATATTGAGCACCACTGATACAGAAACATGAGGTATTTCAGAAAAACTGTCGGTCAAAACGGGTTAAGAGTCTTTAGACGTGAACTCTGGCCGAACCTCAGGCTCCGTCGTCCTTCATTGCAGCCGGGCGCGGAGGATGAGGCGTATGGCTTTGAGAGACTGTGAGTGGCTGACATCAGGCCGACAGCAGGACATGATATCTTATTTTCCTGAGCCGCGCTGACACAAATTCAACCCCCCCCCCCCCCCCCACCCCCACCCCCACACTTATTATTTTCTTATGCCGACACAAAGAAGAAGAAGAAAGAAAAGAAGGGGAAAAAATGGTTGCACACATAGAAAAGAACTCTCTGGCAGTCCAGATGCTCCCAGATGTGACTGCAGTTGCTGCAGCTATCATTCCTTTTTTTTTACCCCCTTTTAATTCAAATAATTTGCAGATTGTTTTTCCTCTCGTGACGGACGGGGTGGGGGGGGGGGGGGATAAAGACATCCCCCCCCCTACCCCACCACCCTCCCCATGTCAGCTCTCTTACTTTTTTTGACTGAGTGAAATCCTTGACCCTCGAGTGCCTCTAAATTAAGCCCGAGAAACTCTATTGCATGTGCATGCAATTGTATCTGTCAATCTCCGCGTGAATATAAGACATGTGGACAAGCCCTCCCGACCATATAAGACTCTGTGTGTGTGTGTGTGTGTGTGTGTGTGTGTGTGTGTGTGTGTGTGTGTGTGTGTGCGTGCGCACGGCGCGCGCCCTGCCCTGCATGCATGTCTCGTGAGCCAGAATGAAAGCGATTGTGCTTTGCAGTTCTAAGTGGAGTTCACTTGACTACTTCCATGCTTCGGATGCCACTGCAGGGCCGCGCTCTTAAAGCGGGGCCCATGCTGCAGCACTTTAATCATCTCTGCACCGACTGAGTGGCAACGATAAGCTTTTTATCACACCCCCCCCCCCCCTTTGACGGTAATAGATATCGCTTCGGAAATCTCTGAATCTGCCCCACGCTAATTCCCCCCCCCACACGCCACCCGTCTGAATTTACAGGAACGCGTGGCGGTGTCGAGTTATGGCCTCGCCGTTGTGTTCCCGTGCCAACCGACGTTGTCGGCTCTCTCTCTCTCTCTGCTCGCTACGCTTCCTGCCCCCCCCCCGCCCCCCCCCCCGCGCTGACAGGAACGCTTCGACAATTAAAGCTGAGCAAATAAATGGCCGTCAGGCGTCGCGGCGGCGAGGGGGGGAGGGGGCCGTATCGAGCCACAGCAGCAGTGTGTTCAGATGAGATGATAGGGAGGAGAGAGAGCGCATCGGGGGTGGGGGGGCGCCGCGCGTGTTATAAAGAGAAGCGTTGCTTTAACCCATTTTGACCATGAGCACGATTCTACAAATACCTTCTAAATCCCGACAGTTTTCTGGAAAAAACCTCATGTTTCTGTGTCAGCCATTAATATGTTGTTCCAGGGAACAACATATCAATGCTTTAAGGGGTTTCCCGCCCCAAAACGGGTTAATCAGTGTATATAGGAGCAGGCCTGTCATGATAGTGCTGTGTTTTCATCTCGCCGTGTGTATCGAACATGACAGACATGTCATTGCAGCGTCACTTAAACCCCACCATAACAATGACTATAAACTAACAGTAGTTAATGCACTGCAGTGGTTTTACTGACAACAACTGTTAACACTATACGACTATTACTACTACAACCTTTTCATTCCACGGAAGGACCCCCTTTTGGGGCCGAGTCCACTTCAATTGGGCATACAGTAGCGCAAACGTCGCTCACTCTCTGCTGATTTCTGATCGTCTGCACCTTTGTTAAATTGATGCCGTCGTAATGGCTGATTTTACACTTGTGAGCTTCTAGATCGGCTATTTTCAGCATGCGTAAAATTACTCGTACTGAATCTACTAGTCCCTTCCTAACATTTTAGTCTTTAGTTTTATTTCTTGACAAAATGATCGATATAAGTCATCACAGCTTAGTTTTCATTTAGTTTCTATTTAGTTTTCATCTGTGAAAAAAGGTAGTCGACGAACATTTTTCGTGGGGGTATTAGTCGACGAAAACCAACACTGCAACTATAATATCAAACAAACAAAGCGTTCTTTTTTTTACAGTTGACAAGTTGTTTCTACACAGTACAATGTGACGGGCCCTTACGAAGACATTACATTATGTATACAAAATACTGCCAGACAGCATTTATAGCCAACTATAGCAACATTTTGTTTTGTTTACAGTGTTTTTAGATTGTGGCTGCATTACATACGCCACTCAGTTCGTTGACGTATGTAAACGTAATGCAGTATATATTTATCCGGTCTATGTGGGTCGCTCCGCATGCCCGTAAGCTGCACTCTCGCTGTAGAGCGTGCTGACCATACCAACCAATACGTGACTTAAACCAGCACATAGAACTAGAAGGTTGAGCAATGGCGGCGTTTCATAGGCACAGGGACCCGTGCTCGCCATCTCTCTCTCTCTCTCCCTCTCTCTCCCTCCCTCTCTGCCACAACTGCACATTCCAAGCTCTGGAAGTCTCGGCTGGGTAAGAATGCGGGCGGTGCCGAGCCAAGAAACGAGCAGGAATTAGCATAAGTGCCATGTTCGATCCATCAGGGAGGGACTTTAATGGTTTGCTGGTCCTCTTCCCATCCCACTCTTGGCCTTGTTTGCGGAGGAAGTCGTGAACCCAGAGAGAGAGAGAGAGAGAGAGAGGCAGAGAGGCAGCCTGTTTAAAATTGATATTTGCTCTCTCGGGGTAATTTGGAGCAGATTGTCTGGAATGGGTGCACGGGCTCCGCGGTAACTCCGTTTCATGCTCATCTTCCCTATCTCTGAAGTCACCAGCGAGGCCTAAACAGCAGCATGAGGATGCCAGATGGATTATGGGGGGACGGGACGCATGCTATGCCCTCTCTCTCTCTCTGTCTCTCTCTCTGTCTCTCCCTCTCTCTTTCCATTGTGACATGTTTTGTGTACAGCAAACCAGAAGGCAAGATGACAAGGAGGGGACCAAATGGCTCCTCGCTTGGCTCCTTCTCCCCTGCATGTCACTCCTCTGTGTCCCGGCACTCACAGTTAACTCACTGTGACGTCTCTCTCCTTCAAATGCTCTCTCGTTGTATGTTGTTGTCTTTTTCCTACCGAGGGCCTTTTGGCGAGGCCGATTTCCTCGTTCCTTTCCCCCTCCCCCCCCCCCCCCCAAATAAAGCGGTCGTTTGAAGAGCTGCCGGCCGGGCCGCGGCGAGTGGGAGAAGCTGCGAGGCAGCTGCATGCCGTCGGTTTCCCTCATATAAGTGTTTTCGGTGTTTGGGTTTTTCAGCCTCGCGACAAAAGTGAAAATGGCACATCTATGTGTCCTATATTGTCTCTGCCCGGGTGGAAAGAAGTACAGTACTCATACAGTGTGTCCTGAACCAGTGGTTCCCCCAGGGGTCCTTTGATGGAGTCCCAGGGGCTCCCCAGCTTAATGATAGTTTGGAACCAAATGGACCCTTATGGGTCTGTAACTCTGAGTGTACAAATGTGTACACACTCAGAGTTAAATTGACATTGATTTTACAATATGAATTGGGGGTCCCCGAGATAGAAATGCCATTAAATGAGGGGTCCGTAGACTGATGCATGTCAAACTGGGTGGTCCTTGAAATGAAAAGGGGTTGAGAATCACTGCTGGAGCCGTCAAAGAAATGCTTAAACATGTAGCTTATGGTGTATTATTAATGTTGATCACAGAAGTGAACCTTTCAAGCCTGTCTTTCTCAACTCGCTGTTTTCTGCAAGACATTACTCTATGAGCCATATCTCCAAAACTGGTGGCTCAAACTGAACAACCAATATGTCAATTTGAAGCTACGGTTCCCTGCTTTCACATGACATGAAAGTTGTCAGTCGAGTGCCTCTGCAAGCTGTCACAGCCATGCGGGGGAATGATGTGTAAAAGGCTATCATGGAAACAGGGGGGTGAGGGGGATGGGGGGGGGGGTGTTCATCTGCTAGTGATCTGTTAGTTGGTTATATGAGGATCCTCATAAATACCTCTCACCAGCTCATCAGCTGGCAGGTATTCACCTTAGTTTTCTCAGAACACCACCCTTCACCCACCCTGGGAAGCCATATCACTGTGATGGATGCAGTGTGGCACCGTCGCTCACAGCGCCTTGACGCCCACGCTGATAACGCACACCGTGCGTGCGTGCGTGTGTGCGTGCGCGTGCGCGTGCGTGTGCGTGTGCGTGTGTGTGTGTGTGTGCGGCCGTCACGTTGACAGTGGTTCACATGTGTTCTTCAGGGTTTCATTGCCCCTATATTGGGAATTAAAAAAAACATGTATAGTACAAATAACTATTTGTAACACAGTTGTGTAGATCGCAGTAACTAATAATGTGTGGTTGTCACAAAAACCCAAAGCCACATCGTGTCGCACCAATTTGCCTTTAGGAGCAGTCGTTCACTGCTCTGGCTGCCCAGGTGGGCTCACTATAGCCACTATAGGCTATATGGCCACCCCAGGTATAGCTCATATTATATACAGCAACAACCCTGTCTGATTATTACCAATTGTTTCAGAATCTGCCCATCCATCCATGCTCAACCTTACAGACCTTGATTGTGACCTTGACCGTTTTGACCCAAAAGGTGCAGGTCCTCTATTCAGGGCAGCATATTAGCATGATGATATGATGTCGTAGAGAGCAGGCGTCGGACATTTTTTAATTCCTGCTATCCATTCTCGAGCTATTTGTCTAACAAAACAGACAAAACAGAAAAGGGTGAAAACATAATCTTATAGGATATTTTTCGTTCATTATTTGTCGTAAAGAAATCCCCCAAAAAAAAGCATGTGAATCTCGTCCCTGACTATATCCCATACAATAAACATGATATAAATGGCTAGGAAACCAACTTTAAAAACCAAACAAAAACTAAACTGCAATTGGGGAATATAAAAAAAAAAACTATAAAAAACTATAATAAAATAAAAATAATGACAAAATGCTAAAACTCGCAGCGTCTAATAACCCTGCACACACCTCGCTGCATGGCTGTCTGGGCCCACCGGCCAGGTGGTTTGACTTTGCAGCCACTTTTCCACTTGAGGACTTAATGCAGACACACAGGGCCAGCTGCTCTCCATTAGGCCCGCGGGCTCAGCCACCTAGTCCACAAACATAACAGCACCTCCATCAGCTGGAGCACGGGGAGGGCTCTCCCAAAAGACAGCAGGAAACTGATAGGAAGTTATACCTTCCTCTGTGGTGGAAAGTATTCACCGAGTACATGTACTCAAGACCTGCATGTACTGTAGCTTAAAGTGCACTTTTGAGGAATCTTTACTTTGAATACTGGATTATTTCCAGGTTCCAATAATATGTTTTGCTTCTACTCCACTACATCTCAGAGACTCCACTATTTGAAAAAGTCACTATTAACGTCATTATTATAGCCACTTCAGCCCTACTGTACTTAAACATTTGAAAATTGCCGAATTTCTTTTTCGAAAGATATTTTTATTTATTTATATTATACATTTTATACATTTGAAAACATTCTGCATAATGCCTATAGGCCTATACTTTCCGCTTTTGTTATACTTAAGTACATTTTGATGCGAATACTCTTGTACTTTTTACTCCAGTATTGAACATATTGAACACAGGCCCTATATATTGCTACTTTGACTTAAGTAAAATATCCGAGTGCTTCTTCCATCACTGCTATATAGACAGTTTTAAAGTGATTATCAACAGCAATTATCAGACAGCATCAAAGAAATTTGATGCGGAATGATGTTTTGCATTAGAAATTGTGGAAATATATATATATATATATATATATATGTATTTATTCCATTATATTGTAAAAGATTGTGTCGTTTATTTCAAGTGGCGCCTTATTTTCTTTTGTGAATACAGCCGTGTAAACTTCAACTATCGACATGGCATCTGTGCATTACATAAATCAATGACAACACGGAGGGGGGGGGGCATGTACTGCAGTCTCCGTCCTGACTCCTGACCCAATACCAATTAAAATGGCTTTACAATTGAATAACGGCTATAGCGAGATGCCATAATATAGTTTGAAATGCACAGGTTGCATTGCTTTCCTCTCTGTAACTCTCACACGCAAAACGGTTGTCATTTTGTAAATATCCAGCATTTTGTCCTTTGTTGTTGTTTCCAGTTTTTGTCATTAATCCTGCGGCTTTGGATGTCAGACGAACGAAAGACACCTTTTTTTATCTTGGTTCTGGTTGTGTGTGCTCGGCTGGGCTGTCTGCGAGCATCTGTGTCTGTGCGTCAGGATCTGGGTGCAAGGTTCACATCAGGCAGGGTTCAGGGGGTTGTTTTTGAGCTTGGCTGGATTTGTCATGGCACGGTGGGAGAGGGCGGCGGGGTGGTTTGTGTTTGCATGGGGCGCACCCTCCCCACGCACCCTCCCCTCGCCCCACGCAACCTCCCCTCGCCCCACGCACCCTCGCCTCCCCACGCACCCTCCCCTCGCCTCCCCACGCACCCTCCCCTCGCCTCCCCTCGCACCCTCCCCTCGCCTCCCCACGCACCCTCCCCTCGCCCCACGCACCCTCCCCTCGCCCCACGCACCCTCCCCTCGCCTCCCCACGCACCCTCCCCTCGCCTCCCCACGCACCCTCCCCTCGCCTCCCCACGCACCCTCCCCTCGCCTCCCCACGCACCCTCCCCTCGCCTCCCCACGCACCCTCCCCTCGCCTCCCCACGCACCCTCCCCTCGCCTCCCCACGCACCCTCGCCTCCCCACGCACCCTCCCCTCGCCTACCCACGCACCCTCCCCTCGCCTCCCCACGCACCCTCCCCTCACCTACCCACGCACCCTCCCCTCGCCCCACACACCCTCCCCTCGCCCCACGCACCCTCCCTTCGCCCCACGCACCCTCCCTTCGCCCCACGCACCCTCCCCTCGCTCACTGAGCTCTCATTGATTCTGCCGAATGTCCGGGTGCAGTTTGGCTCCCATGGTGCGACGAATCTGCCGCCTGGAATTGCGTGATAGCGAAAATGACGTTGGTGACTTTACCTCCATTTAATATAGCTTGGGGAAATAGGGGGGGAGTGGAGTTGGGGCAGGGTTAGTGCTCAACTCAGGGGCTGCTATGTACACATTTCACATGCATGGGAGCAGCTCAATACAACAATAATGTCTCCTGCATGCTGGTGGCCACTGATCAGCTCCACTGGAGCTATAGTGTTGAAACAATTGATCAAACTATAATTAGATTTAATCAATTATAATCTATTCTAAATGGATCCCTATTTATGGCCATGTCATCACATTGAAATGTTTACACCCATTCTGGGCGGGGAACCCCTTTTGGTGTTTTAAGCATTATCTTACACTTTAGCTAATGGAAAATAGCAGATCTACAAGCTCATAGCGTGGCACTCGGTGCAATCTTTGGATATATATTCTTTGGATATATATTCTTTCAGAGCGAACGTTTTTAACTCAAATCTTTGCTTCCGGGGGGGGCCTGGAACTACATATTTTCAGATGGGGGGGTCGGCGGCCAAATTCATATAATTCTGAGGCTCCTTGGCGTGAAATAGTTTGAGAACCACTGACACATAGAAACATGGGGTTTTTCATAAAGAAGACATTTGTAGAATCGTCCTCGGGTCTCAATGGGTTAATTGATCCCTATTTTGGCCATGTCATCGCATTGAAATGTTTAAAACAAAATACTGAAAATAGCATATTATCTAAACCTCAGAAAGACTAATAGGAATTCTCTAACTGGTAATTCTGTCTGAAAGCCTTCCGCGTTCGTTGCCACTCATTGTGAGGGAAGCCCCGCCCCTATACCAGTGGTGGAAAGTACTGTAACTAAGTACTGTACTTGTCCAGTACCATTTTGAGGTATTTGTACTTTACTTGAGTATTTCCAATTTCCAGTACTTTTACTTCTACTCCACTACATCTCGGAGCCAAAATTTGTACTTTTACTCCATTACAATTATTTGAAAACTTTAGTTAGTAGTTACTTTGGAGATTTTGATTTTGATTAGAACACATACATTAACCACTTCAACCCTATAGACATTTTGGCCATTTGAAAATAACCGATCTACAAGCTCACAATGCGTCACAACGCGACGCATTGTGAGCTTGTAGATCTGCTATTTTCAATAGATTTTGTGCACATTTTGAACTTGTGAAATGGCACATTCTGCACAATGAGTACTTTTACTTTTAGTATAGTACATTTTGATGCCGATACTTTTACTACTCGGGTACATTTTCAATACGGATTTTTCAAAATAGTAAAAAAGGCAAAGAAGTTCAGGGATTCAGCGGTGACGGAAATGGAGGCCTGCCCAGACTCACACCAGCAACCTCTCCAGTCCTGCACCTCTCTCTCTCTCTCTCTCTCTCTCTCTCTCTCTCTCTCAGGCCGTTCTGCTTGCACAGCCTTCACTGCATGGCCTCCCAAACTGTGAAAGATTATCGGCACAAACTGTGACCAGATCACAAGAAGAAGAAAAAATCCCTGGTGCACGTGTTGTTCCACTGTCCAGTGCACACTGGCTTCTACGGCCATGCATCCAAGACGTCTCTCAAAGCGCATTCTTGGACGCTGATAAATCACTTTTTTTCCCTGTACTGTAATTTGTTGATTGTTTCATTGCGGTTTTCTTTTTATGGGGGCCGACCTAGTGGCCGAGTGGATTAGCCCATCCAGGACGGGAACACCCTTTTGGTGTTTTAAAGCATTAGGTTATACTTTAGCTATTTAATACCCTGAAGAAGGCAACCTGCTTGCCGAAACGTTGGTTTATTAAAGTTTCTAGCATCGTGACTACTACCTCTTTTCTTTAGTCAAAGTTTTATCTCCTGTGGTCAGCACCTCGCCACTACTGGTGTGCGCTCCTACCTTTCCGTTTGTTCTATACTTTAGCTATTGAAAAATAGCTAAAGTATCAGCTCGTAGCTTGTATAGGTCTGCTATATCTTTTGAAAAATCGTGAAAATCTGCCTCAAATCTTTGAATATATATTGTTACGTTTCTTTGCTTCTGGGGAGGTCCCTGGAACGGCATATTTTCAGATGGGGGTCGGTGGCCAATTACATATAATTTCTGGGGTCCTTGACATGATTTGAAGTATTGAGCACCACCGATATAGAAGCATATAGAAGGTATTTCAGAAAACTGTCATGATTCTGAAGACATATCAGGCTTAAATGGGTTAAGGGGCGCATACCACATTTGGCTCTATAATGCCTGGCAGTGAAGTCCTTCCCCAAGTTGGATTCCCCGGTCCGGCTGCACCTGTTAATATTCACCTTTTAGAAGAGCATTCATCATCTGTACCTGTACAGTATGTGTATATACTGTATGTCCCCCACATTTATCTGGCCCATCTTGGAACCACTACAGAGATCAGAGACACATTGTCCATCTCAAGGAAAGTCGATCCCCATGTTGTTGGATATTCTTTCACATTGTGATGAGTTCATATATGACCTCAGACCACCGGGCCACATTTGGGCTAAGACTAATGACATCAATGCCAGCATTATTATTATTATTAGGCTATACGGACCCCCATTTAATGGCATTTCTACCTCTGAGACCCCAATTTATATTGTGAAATCATTGTTAATTTAACTCTGAGAGTGTACAAATGGTTCCATGTGTACACTCTCAGAGTTACAGACCCATAAGGCTCAATTTGGTTCCAAAATAGCATTTAGCTGGGGGGACTCCCTCAAGGACCCCTGGGGGACCCCACTTTGGTCTTATAGGGGGGGGGGGGACGTCGCAGTCAAAGGGCAGCGGGACGTCGTTCACTCTCTCACTACCTCTGGGCCGTGTCAAAGCCACAGACGAAGGGTCAGGGGTCAGAATGACCTGGCCTTGGCTGGGATCACGTCGACCTTCCGTTAACCCTCCATGGTGGCGCTGAAACGTTATGTTATTTTGGGGAGCGTTCAGAAATACGGCACCGGAGCGCTGCATGCACTGGCCTGTTAGTTTGCATTGCACACAGCTGCGTGCTCAGTGCGCGCTTATATTTCCGAACGCACTCTTTGTTTCTGCTTTGAACCACATTCAACCTATAGCGTCTATCTATTGTGTGTGTGTGTATAGAATATATATATTGTGTGCGTATTCATTTTATAGTGCAGTCACCTATAGTGGTTCTCAAAGTGGGGTACGGGGCCCCCCCGGGGGTCCTTGAAGGGGTTCCAGGGGGCCCCCATAGCTAAATGATTTATAGTTATAGGAACCCCCTACATTTTTTATCATTTAGATGATTTTTATTTTTATTTTTCATCCATCTATAAGTTATGGGGGTCCAGTGGACGTTCCATCTATAAGTTATGGGGGTCCCGTGGACAGGGTGGGTGTGTGGTGGTTGCTGCGGCGGGGCAGATTGGGGGACGGGGAGGGTCAGGAGGATCTCTATAATGTGCCGCTATACCTCCAAGGGGGTCTTCGGGGTATTTAAAAGGCCTGTGAGGTCCAACGCGGGGTCTGCAGCCTGTCCGGGGAGGAGGGGGGGGGGGGGGGGGGGGGACATCTGTCCCGGGACTGGACAGATTTCACGCTCTGGGCTGTCCACATGATTTAGACCCTCCCAGACTACCTGCTGGGAGAGCCTCTCAAGGGTTAAGTTGACGCAGATGGACACACACACACACACACACATACACATACACACACACACACACTGCAGGGTACACACACACACACACACACACACTGCAGGGAGATGTGTGCGTGAAACCGGTACAGGTGCACAAGCACATGCACGTGTAGACAGACACGCATGACGGGGGAAATGCAGATAAAAACACACACGTTGCATATGTACAGTATGTCCTGTACGCACACACACACACACACACACACACACACATACGCACTTAATGACATACACACACACACAAGTGTTGACAAAGTGGTGTGACGGACCAACAGATGAGTACACGCACACATATACACAAACATGCACACACACTGAGAATCATATACTGTACAGTACATGCATTTTACGCAAACACGCACACGCTGGCAGGCACACACGCACATGCTTCCGCGCACACACACACACACACACACACACACACACATGCACGTAAAAGCCACACATGAACCATATACCGAATGGCATACTCGACACTCGCAGGCATGCGGGCAGACATGGTACGACACAAGTGCAACTCACAGATGTACATTTCCCACAGACACACAGACTGATGTATATGCCTCATACCACACACACACACACACACACACACACACAGTCCAGCACTCCACTCGCACAAGTGGCCCAATCATAGCCTCACCAGCAGAGGAATGTGTGCATTCACAAAATATATATTATAAGCCCTGAATGGATTTATGCACGGAGACCAGGCTACACGCGGTCACGGGCTATTCCGGTGTTAATCCTCTCTGGGTGGTGTTTTAAGCACTTTAGCTATTGAAAAATAGCAGGTCTAAAAGCTCATAGAGCTTGTACAGTAGGTCTGCTATTTTTGAAAAATGTGGCGCAAATCTTTGAATGTATATTCTTTCAAATCTTTGCTTCTGGAACAACATATTTTCAGATGGGGGGGTCGGGTGGCCGATTATACGTATCATTTTTGGGGTTCCTTGAGATGAAATATTGAGAACCACTGATATAGACACACAGTGGAATCTGTGCAGAGTCCATGGAACTCTTTTGGGCGTTATTTTAATGCTTTAAGCGGCTTTGTGCGACGTTATGAATGGGAAGCCTTAAGGCAAGTTTATTTATGTATACGCACTTTTCAACAAGCCAATGCAAAAGTGCTTTACTTTACTTTACTTTTTTCATTAAACATTAAATGCAACAAAAAAAGAGAAAAACATTTTGAATGCAATAAATAAAAAAATAGGCAAAAATATAAAATCACAATTATATAATAAAATGACATTGTAAAAAAAATCTGTAAAAAGCACCTTCGATGTAAAAGTACTGAGACCGAAATTACAGTAGATCTGCAATGCAATTGTGCGTGCGTGCGTGCGTGTTTGCGTGCGTGCGACTACACCCTAATGAACATGAGACGATCCAGCTATCGATATAACGCTGCATTGTTCATGCAATTTAGGCGTTTTATAATGAGGTTCCTTTCAGATCTAATTGAATTTCGTCACACTTCTTGGATTATATCGTTCATTAAGAAATAAAGATGCAACAATCATTGTTGCTCCAAGACAACCTGCATCAATTACTAATTAACATTTTCTTAATTTAGATTGCACCTTTTGATTTTAAGGGTGAAATAGAATAATGAATTATCTCTCATAATACTGGTCAGCCTATATGTACATTTGGTGTTTTAACTAAGCATTACGTTATACTTTAGCTATTGAAAAATTGCAGATATACAAGCTTGCTATTTTAAAAAATCGTGAAAATGTTTCACTGTATATTCTTTCAGAAGACTTTTATTTTATGATAATAACCTGAAATGAACACACTTTTTGCAGTACAGGATATAGAAATATGTCTATTTATAAATGTACAAGTCCTGAGGTTTTATGTCACCCTGGTGGTTCTGTGTCGTTTCGGGGCTTTTGCAGCACAGCTGCGTGGAATCCTCCATGATGCTTCAATAAGTTATTTTTAATATGAGCGACGCGACACAATGTTTCTGTTTGTTTGTATAATCACTGCTAGTAACTGTGTCTCGTGCACGCATTCGTGCGGGCGTATACTGTACGCACACACACACACACACGCACGCGCGCACGCACGCATGCACACATACATATTAGAAGTTGAACCTTTAATTACTTTAGCTGTTGCTATATGCGTTTACCTTTCTCTTCCTTTCTATCTCTATTCTTTAGAGATTATAGTATAGTATATCGGTGTTTAACTGAAAACATTTGTTGTCAAATGATACACAACTATATAGGGGGACATTATTATCATATCATATATCATACAATATAACTTATATTGTTTTACAGGGGTATAGAGGGGCCTTGTTAAAATGACATGTTCCATGTTCAGCGATTTGGACGCAGTGTATCCCGTGGCGTTGGGTCCGTGATGATGGCGCCTTCATCTCTGTGCTTTTAGGTATAAACCTGTCTCCGCCAGCAGAGACCAGATATAGGCCCAGAGATGCAACTCAAGGGTCCACTTATATAGGTTAAATAAACACTTAGGATTTCAGTGTGTACACTACAGTACAGTACTGTACATCTGGCCAGGACATCAGAAAATGCCTCCATTCTGCCTGTGAAACCCGTAGCCTATATAGTATATACGCACTGTGTGTGTGTGTGTGTGTGTGTGTGTGTGTGTGTGTGTGTGTGTGTGTGTGTGTGTGTGTGTGTGTGTGTGTGTGTGTGTGTGTGTGTGTGTGTGAGGTCTTGGAACATCTGTCTTCCCAGAGCATGCTCTCTCTCTCTCTCGCCTGCAGGGAATCAGCTTCTTGCAGTCCCTCCGTGCCTTCTAGTCTCATCATGCACTGTATAGTTCCATGTGAATCTCACACACGCGCACACACACACACACACACACACACTCTCTGCTCTGTCATCTTATACTTCTCTTCGCGTCGGCTGCGTCTTGTACAGGCCGGGTTCTTCTAAAACGGTGCTTCCCTGCATGCTTTTTGGAGAGAGAACCCGCATGAGAGAGATTATAGACGTTTGCCCGCTGGACCCAAACTATAGTGAAAATAGCAGATCTCCAAGCTCACAACGCGGCGCAGCGAAGCTATTTTCACTATACTTCTTAATTATCATTATTTTAATTTGTGGAATTTCTTATATATTATAACAATCGTTTTAAATATATTATTTTATATTATATATATATATATATATATATATATATATATATATATCACTCATTCTTGAGATGAGGGACAAAAGTGGAAAAAACATGTCCCACACATAAGAGCCTTATTTTATGTAAAAAATAAATTAATTCATAAAAATAAAAGCACTTGCAAAGTTAAGTGTAATACAGTTGTGTATTATTATGCCCTTAATTTCATTATAATTGTTTTCATATTCCATCTGAATTAGTTAAAAGCAGGCCCTGTACCCAAAAAGGCCTGTATTTAGCCTGTCCCCAGCAAGTGGCCACAATTTCAAACTGCCAAAAAAGTGTCTAATACTGTCACAATCACATAAATATACATACTAAATTAAAGTAGATTGTCAACAACATAGCAAATAATATACACAGTTAATTTTAATTCATATTTTCTATTAAATATCTCATATCAAATGTTCGTCCCACGTCTCCGTCAACTCCGTCAGGTTTTTTTAAAAGTCTTAAATTAATCAGAAAATATTGTCGACAGATTTAGCCTGAAGACTCCTTTTCCAAGTCCCATTTATATTTGTTGCAACAGTGGAGTACCTGGTCTGACAAGCATTCAATTGTTTGATATTTTAAACAAACAATGTTGATAACAATGTGGTCACAGCTTTTACATGTCAACTCCGTCAGGACATTATTATGATCTTTGTTAAGAATTCAAAAATAATGTTTATTATTTTAGTTTAGGGGTTAGGTTTAGCTAACAAAATTAAGCAAAAACAAAATGGCTACATTGTACTAAAGAGGGTTAAGATGAAAACAAATGCCATTTTGTCAACTCCGTCAGACGTCAACTCCGTCAGATTTTGTGTCTGACGGAGTTGACGTGTATCTGACGGAGTTGACAAAAGTGTTCCTAAAACAATAAAATTATTGTTTTTGAATAATGGGCAGTATTCTAATTTGGCACACAGTTAGAGCATGCCTTAAGGAACATTTTTGGATATGGGGCCATCACAGATTTGTCTCGTGGTGACCATGGCAGCCATATTACAAAAGAGCCGCCACCTGATGTTATTTTACAATAACTCAAGTTCTACACCACCTAGGATCTTGATTCTGGTGACTAAGACCTCATTTTCAAGGATGAGGGATACAGTGGTACAATTTAGACTTTCCCTGTGACCATGGCAGCCATTTTTCAAAATGGCCGCCACCTGCTGTTATTTTACAATAACTCAAGTTCTACACCACCTAGGATCTTGATTCTGGTGACTAATCATACATTTTCAAGGATGTGGGGTACATTGGTAATATTTAGATTTGTCCTGTGACCATAGCAGCCATTTCTTTTTCAAAATGGCCGCCACCTGCTGTTATTTTACAATAACTCAAGTTTTAGACCACCTAGGATCTTGATTTTGGCGACTAATCATACATTTTAAAAGATGAGAAATACAGTGGTACTATTTAGATTTGTCCTGTGACCATGGCAGCCATTGTTTTTCAAAATGACCACCAACCTGCTGTTATTTTACCAATAACTCAAGTTTTAGACCACCAAGGATCTTGATTCTGGCGACTAATCATTACATTTTCAAGGATGATCTTTCTCTGGGAGAGGTAAGGGCTTATTTCAGGTGCAGGTTGAGTTTCTACTGACAGGACATTAAAAGGAGGTGGGCTTTCTGGCCTTTGACTTGCCCCTTTCAGGTACAGATGCACAGTTTGACTTCACTGGCCACTGCAGGGAACTGTGGGGGAGAAACTTTGGTCTCTTGACACCCCGATTAGGTTCAGGGTTTTTTTTGGTGGAGACTTGCCTTTCATGACATCTTTGCTGCAGCAGTTGATCTCCTTATTGCCAGTGGTGGCACACTCTGGGTCTCTGGGGCATTGTATCTTGGTGGCCTCCTGCCAGTGTTTCTCCATCCTTCTCCTGAGCTCTGTGTTCTGGGGCTCTGTTATAGTCAACTTACATTGTCTTGGCTGGAGATTGCTTTCCTGCAGGGTCCAGCCCAGTCTTGTGCAGATGGCTGCTGGCCCACCTGGAGGCCCCAACCTCACTTGTTCGGTTGGTGTGATTAGGTGGGGTGGTCTTCCCCAATCAGGATGAGGGGTTTGACCCTTTCAAACGGCAGTCTGGCCAAGTGTCTGTATTTAGTTGTGAGTTTAGATACAGGATACGATTGCTCACCCAGCCCCAGGTGACATGAGGTGAAGGCTCCTTTGATTTGGTAACATTGCTTTGGTTGACATGCTGGGGACACAGAGAAAGACACTGATGCCTTCAGTGTCTGCACATCCTGCCTGATGGTCCTGAAGCCAAATCTTCTGTCTTCAGTCTTTCGCTCACTGTTCACTGCTCACTGTTCACCTCACCGAATTTAGCCCAAGGAGTTTGACCCCTAGTTTGGCCATAGACCCCCTAGTTTGGCCATAGCCACTTGCCCAAATGTGCCGACATGTGCTGACCTCATCACATCTGTGATGATGGCTATGGCCGTTTTTAGCCAACGTAGTGTTTTTTGTGCAAAACTAATGCTTGGAATGGATCCAGAATCATGAAAAGCCCCTAGTTTGACATGCTACTTAAAGCATAATGAAATTTAAAACATTTAGCCTTATATTGTTTGTTGATGGTACCCAACTTTCAGCAGCTGTCAAACATGCCCCTAGGGTGGTCAAATAGAAACCAATGTGGGATATGTTAGTAGACACCTTTACAAACATTGGTGAAGAAAATTCTTGGTAAGAAATGTATTCACAGATTTTATATTATTCTGATAATATTCCCTGAGTAAATTGGTAAAATAATAGCAGGTCCACCATTTTTTTAAATGTCTACCATCCATGGTCACAGGATAAATCTAAATAGTACAACTGTATTCCTCACCCTTGAAAATGTATGATTAGTCACCAGAATCGAGATCCTAGGTGGTGTAGAACTTGAGTTATTGGGAAATAACAGAAAGTTGGCGGCCATTTTGAAAAATGTCTACCATGGTCACAGGACAAATCTAAATAGTACCAATGTATCCCACATCCTTGAAAATGTATGATTAGTCACCAGAATCAAGATCCTAGGTGGTGTAGAACTTGAGTTATTGGGAAATAACAGAAAGTTGGCGGCCATTTTGAAAAATGGCTGCCATGTTCACAGGGCAAATCTAAATAGTACCACTGTATTCCTCATCCTTGAAAATGTGGGATTAGTCACCAGAATCAAGATCCTAGGTGGTCTAGAACCTAAATCAGTTAAACTTGTCAACTCCGTCAGATGTTCGTCAACTCCGTCAGACGTTCGTCCCGTGATGTTTTTGTTAATTTCCAAAGAAATAGAAAATTCGCTGTCAAATCTTTTGTGCTTATGTATTGAAACACCAACTGAAATGATACGTAATGATGATTTTTTTTTTTTTTACATGGTTTTCATGTTATAATATTGAAAATAAAGGTTGAAATGACGGTTTTGAGAAATTGGATATTTCATAATAGTGTGATATTGGAACAAAATAATATTAAAAGATTTGTATTACTTAACTTGATTACTGAAAGCCATTATAAGATAACTGAGGACTTTATATTATTGTTGAAATGATAAAATTCAATTAAAAGGGATTTTAGTGTGTCTGACGGAGTTGACATGAATCAGGTATTAAGTGCATTTTAGAAAGAAATGTTATGCGAAAAACCTGTTCCTTCTCAAGATTGGTAGTTGAGACCTGTGTCTACAAATACATCTATTTGATTTGAATGTATCTTAAAAAAAAAAAAAATCCAGTTTGAAAAAAGTTTTGTCCCTTATCTCAAGAATGGGTGATATATATATATATATATATATATATATATATATATAATATAATATTCTTCTAAATGTATAGGAAAAGACCCGACTGAGTCCCGGCCCACTGTGCCAATATATTCTGACCAATTCCGTTTCTTAACCCATTTAGACCTGAACGATTCTACAAATGTCTTCTAAATCCTGACCGTTTTCTGAAAAACCCATGTTTCTATGTTAGTGGTTCTCAAACATTTTCATGTCAAGGACCCCCAAAAATATATGTAATTGGCCGCCGACCCCCATCTGAAAATATATGACCTACAAGCTCGTAGATCTGCTATTTTTCAATACCTATAAAGTATAACATAATGCTTTTAACCATAACAGACCTGCAAGGGTATACACAGACATCTGGGCCGTTTTATGCCCCCGGAAATATACTTAAGCTTCTGCCACGATCACATTCACACAGATTGCAAAGATTACGTGGCATTATATTCGGAACAAGGTCGATCTCCCCGTGCCTCTGAAATTGTCAATATATATTTAGTCTCAGTTTTAGTCATCATAGCTTAGTTTAGTTTTCGTCAGTGAAAAAAGGTAGTCGACGAACAGAGCATCTAAATATTCTTGACCATGTGACCATCACTCTGAACGTGTGCTCCAAAGGACCACAAGAGTTTTGGTTCGTACGTGATTTTTGTTTTTGTTTCATATACGTATGTATCTGCATGTATACATTGTGTTGACATGAAACATATAGCAGAGGTGACACACGATGAAAAGAAAAGCATTACATTTAACATTAAATTAAGATTATTCAGTACATTACTACATTTATAAAAAATATATTTAATCATTTCACATGCACGCACGCACACACACACACACGCGCTCACACACACACACTCCGTTTCCTGATGAGATAGAGCACACTGAGGATTTGACTGTGTTTGTGCAGGACTCAGCCAGGAGGAGAAGCTTCACGGCACTGTGCTGTGTGTGTCCTTAGGGGCAGACACACACACACACACACACACATACATACGTAGCATCCATCAGCAGTTCATTATTAGCAAACCTGCAGCTGTAATGATCGCCACATCGACCTGTGGCTCCGCACGCCTCCGCTAATAATGGAAAAACAATCACATGCCTTTTCCCATGGAGCGCTTTAGTGTGCTTTGCTTAAGGAACGCTATAATGGAGGCCATTGATTAGAAAGGGACCGGGGATGAGTGTTGCGTGTGCGTGTGCGTGTGCTTGTGCGTGTGCGTGTGCGTGTGCGTGTGCGTGTGTGTGTGTGTGTGTGTGCTGATTGTTGATGGTAATTCTAAATGTAATGAATATTCTTTATAACCTGTGATATATAACGAGAATACTTTTTGGGGTAACTATGTAACCCAACGAGTTAGTTTGCAATTAGAGTAAATCCGTTACATACCTTTTCCAAAAACAATGGCATTACTAGTTCCATTTAAGACCTATTTCTCTGTTTTTACCTCCTTTATGATGAATTCCTGTTCTGTTCTTTGGCTAAATAGAAGTGTGTATTTGTACGTCTCTATATGTTTTGATGAATTGAACATGGTGGACCCTCTTGTAAACAAGTGTAATGCTTTATTGGGTCGTCCACTGACTCAGTTTTTGTATTGAGTTGCACTTGAAATGTATACCGTTATTCTGCAAACTGTTAATAAATACTTCAATCAATCAATCAAAAGCAAGCAGCGACACAGTCGCGGCCGCAGATGTTACACGGAAATCAGTGACCCATTATGCTTTGCAGCCTGTGGTGATTGCATAATGATTGTAATACTGGATTCAATAGGTCACCTCTTCTCTCCTCTTCTACACATTCCGTTGTTGAGAGAAGACAGATAGTTTTCCGGTGGGGCGAACAGTTCTCCAGTTACGTGAATTTCACACGTACAGACGTACAGACATTTATAGATAGATATAATGATTATTTGTATTATTATTACTAGGGATGTCTTTTTTTTTTTACTGCCAATATTTTCTCCCGATCCGATATTAATATTTTATGGAACACGTTTATGCCATATCACAATAGTACAATATCCCAAATCACAGACAATATCCAGTCTAATATCATGATATGATATTGATACTAGTCCCGATCATTTGAAAATGACGTGATCCGCCCCAATTTCCAATCACCCGATCCGATCGGGACAACACTAATTATTACTTCCCACTCCACTACATCTCAAAGGCAAATAACGTGTGTTTTACTCTACACTACAATGTATTTATATCACTCTAGTTACTTTGCAGGTTTATATTTTCATTACGAAACATACAGCCATATTTCTTTATTTTGGCTAATTTGATAATAGCAGATCTGCAAGGAAATGTTTGACACATTTTGGAAAATCAAAGTACTTTTACTTATTTTGGTAAGTATATATTTTGATGCCAATATATTTTGAATGCCGAACTTGTACTTATAACAGAGTTTGTGTCAACTATTGCCGGCGAAGTGTTCTGGTGTGTGCGTGTGTGCGTGTGTGCGTGTGTGTGTGTGTGTGTGTGTGTGTGTGTGTGTGTGTGTGTGTGTGTGTGTGTGTGTGTGTGTGTGTGTGTGTGTGTGTGCGCGTGTGTTTCTCCCTGGGAAACTGCAGTCAACGAAGCACATATAGGGTTTAAGCTGTATATTTAACGGTGGATAATGATGGCACGTACAGCACAAACATTTACAGTCCTGTACGTCAAGTCTAGTGTACACGGCCTGAGACTCTCAGGAAGCCCGTTTTAATAAAGAATTTACGGCGTGGCTGAAGGCCAGGCCAATAGAACGGGGCTCGTCCGTATGTCTGTCCCCCTCCAAATGTCGACCAATCACAGCGCAGGCCGTATATACTCATATACGTGCATGACATCACCAACTGGAACCACCTCCGGCCAATAAACGCAACGAGTAGGAACTCATGAAGGGTGAGAAAGTTGGACCGTGGTCGAAAAACTATGCATGTAAAAAAATTAATACAAAAATAAACTTTTTCCCCAGTGAAGTGAAGTCACACCAACATTGTTCTGCTGAAACCCCCCCTTGTATCTTTTATATAAGGCCAAGACCATAGACATGTTGTAAGTTACGATGGCTAAAGATTAGACATGGAGGACATGCCATTTATTATACTCTAGACCAGGTTTGATTTGTAAAACATTCTGTAGGTACAAACTTTTGGTGCCTTAGCTATTGAAAAATAGCAGATCTACAAGCTCATAGCGCGCCACCGAGTGGCACGCTACGAGCTTGTAGGTCTGCTATTTTTGAAAAATCGAAGAACCACTGACTTAGAAACATAGCTTTTTCAGAAAACTGTTAGGACGTAGAAGACATTTATAGAATCGTTCCCAGGAACCCATACATACTTTGTTGCACAACAAACAGTGAAAATAGCATGTCTACATGCAAAGCTAGTAAAATAATAGTAGTAGTTAAATTGTAATGTTATCAAAAGTAGAAATCAATCAAACATAATCAAGACACTCTATACATGTCTCAGAAGGAAATATCTTTATTTAATTCATTTTGACCAAAAACAACGTATCCCGACCGCAACGCGGCTGTAAAAAAAATCAGAAGGATGTTAAAAGCAGAGGCATGCATTTCAAGCCCACATCTAACCCTGTGCACATATACGGTATATGTGCTAACTTATGTTATATATATTTAGACCTGAGGCCGATAATAAATAAAAAGAAAGTCTTCTAATTCGTTTCTATATCAGTAGTGCTCAACCTTTTTCATGTCAAGGACCCCCAGAATGATCTGAATTTGGCCACCGACAAATATGTTATTCCATGCAGGGACCCCCCCCCCCCCCAGAAGCAAAGATTTGAGTTAAAAAACGTTCGCTCTGAAAGAATATACATTCAAAGATTTGCGCCACATTTTCACGATTTTCTAAAACAGCAGATCTACAAGCCAAAAGGGGTTCCCGTACTGAATGGGTTAAGATTAGACACAGGGCGCATGCCGTATTGTTTCCTCTCTATTTCTTCCCTAGCGGCCCTGCAGAATTGTGTCTGGCTTCAAGGCCATCCCACATTCTGCATCCCTGAAGTGAAAACACGGCAGAATGTGTCTCCAAATCTCCATTTGGGTTGAATAACTAACAAGACATCAATGATAGTTTTTTTTGTCACACATGCAGGGCTGACTCTGTCTGAAACGTGACCGGTCTGGTCTTCATGTGTCCCTGATTAACTACAGCTGATCTGGGATCTGTCGCCACTTGTAGGAAGTGACTCGGTATAAGTGGCATGAGGGAGGCATTAATGTTGTCTTTTTTTGTGTGAGTATAATATGGTAATATTACAGGAAATTAAGCACATTCACACAAACCACTGGTCAACTGTTTTGTTTTGTTTTTTCAACATGGGAACCGGGGCCATCAACGGGATCCAAATGGACCCGGTCCCTTACGGGTGTATAACTCTGAGCATATATATATATATATATATATATATATATATATAATAGTATACAAATGAGTTCCATGTTCCTGTGGAACATGGAACTATACAGTCCTGTCCTCCTGTGGAACATGGAACTATACAGTCCTGTCCTCTCCTGTGGAACATGGAACCATACAGTCCTGTCCTCTCCTGTGGAACATGGAACCATACAGTCCTGTCCTCTCCTGTGGAACATGGAACCATACAGTCCTGTCCTCTCCTGTGGAACATGGAACCATACAGTACTGTCCTCTCCTGTGGAACATGGAACTATACAGTCCTGTCCTCTCCTGTGGAACATGGAACCATACAGCCCTGTCCTCTCCTGTGGAACATGGAACTATACAGTCCTGTCCTCTCCTGTGGAACATGGAACCATACAGCCCTGTCCTCTCCTGTGGAACCATACAGCCCTGTCCTCTCCTGTGGAACATGGAACTATACAGTCCTGTCCTCTCCTGTGGAACATGGAACCATACAGCCCTGTCCTCTCCTGTGGAACATGGAACTATACAGTCCTGTCCTCTCCTGTGGAACATGGAACCATACAGCCCTGTCCTCTCCTGTGGAACCATACAGCCCTGTCCTCTCCTGTGGAACATGGAACTATACAGTCCTGTCCTCTCCTGTGGAACATGGAACCATACAGCCCTGTCCTCTCCTGTGGAACCATACAGCCCTGTCCTCTCCTGTGGAACATGGAACTATACAGTCCTGTCCTCTCCTGTGGAACATGGAACTATACAGTCCTGTCCTCTCCTGTGGAACATGGAACCATACAGCCCTGTCCTCTCCTGTGGAACATGGAACTATACAGTCCTGTCCTCTCCTGTGGAACATGGAACTATACAGTCCTGTCCTCTCCTGTGGAACATGGAACCATACAGCCCTGTCCTCTCCTGTGGAACATGGAACTATACACTTCTGCATTCATGCATTGAGTGATGTCACTAGAAAGGCTTGTTTTGTCTGTATCCTGAAATGACCATGACTTTAGTTTAAACCGTATCCCGGGCCGGTACAATTGTGAATCAGCGTTTTGAAGAGAGAGAGAGAGAGAGAGAGAGAGAGAGAGAGAGAGAGAGAGAGAGCATAACAAGCCTGTTTGTCTTTAACACAGATTGATAGAGCAATGTCACAGTGCACTGAAGTCTGCATTTGTCAAAACTCGGTGGGGAATTGGGACATGCACGCACACACGCATGCGCACGCATGCACACCCACACCTCTGAATTCCCACGCACGCACAGAAGCCACACGGTACATAGCGTCCTGCACACACAGTACATTTCTCAGCATTAGTCTATTAAAAAAAAACATTGTACAATCTCAGAGTTGAAATAGCAGCGAGGAATGCACTGTGTCGATACCAGCGGGGATGATGTGTGTTGGCTGGAGGTCTGATGGCAGAAAGAACCTCAGAGACCTATTAGAGTTTATTGGCACGATGATCCTAGACGAAGGGAATGTTGGCTATAGCGGCAGGTTCACTTGTCACCATTGTTACTCACATCGCTCACTCATTCAGTTCATTCAATTCAGCCCGGCTCTATGCACCGCAGCAGCCATATTGGAAAAATAAATTGTGCCTTTTCCAGTGGTGGAAGTACTTTTACTCAAGTGCTGTACTTAAGTACAATTGTGAGGTATTTTTTTACTTTTTACTTATCTCAGAGCCAAGATTTGCAGACTTTTACTCCACTGCAATTATTTGAAAACGTTAGTTACTAGTTACTTTGGAGATTTTAATTTTGATTAGAAAACATACATTAACCACTTCAACCCTATACATTTCGGCCACGCGACGCATTGAGAGCTTGTAGATCGGCTATTTTCAATAGATATCCCACACACGTTGATCTTGTGAAATGGGACATTCTGCAATATGAATACTTTTACTCTTCGTACTTTAAGTACATTTTCATGCCGATACTTTTACTCAAGTACATTTTCAATTCCGTACTTTTAATTGTAACGAAGTACCTACTTATAAATGGCAGTATTGGTACTTTTACTTAAGTAAAACAATTGAGTACTTTTTCCACCGCTGGCCTCTTTTCTTTACTTCCTTCACTGGTGATAACAATCTAAGCTCCACTAATCCAGGACGATGGCCATGGAGTTGGAGACAGCTTTGTGCTGCTCATGTCTGACGGGGGCTCAAATTGACTCCACATTTGACACAGAAAAATTGCTAAGTATTATGCGAAGGACGATAGCTGCTTTCTTCACCGTTAATGCACTTGGTCTACACAGTTTAATCAACCGGAAAGTATACTGTTATGCAAAATACATTATTTTTTATTATTATCAATTTACTTGAGCTCGGACCGCCGAAAGCTCTGTTCCAATTAGAATATAGCACTGGTTCTGATAACTTTTATCAGCCCTATAGGGCTGATATGCTGGACCTTGTTTAGATAACCTCAGGCAACAGTGAGTGAATGCCCACATGATGGTGCACGTGCATGTATATATATATATAGTGATGCACCGAATATTCGGCTGCAGAAAATATTCGGCAGAAAATGGCTAAAAATGCATTTTCGGCCTATTCGGTTTTCGGCCCGAATAGGCAGAAAATATATCGCCGAATAGTGTATGCAATTAATGCATTCAAAAGAGCTGATTCAATGTTTTATGGACCCATATTAGTGATTATTATTTAAGTAAAGTTTTGCCATAACCATTTATTTTGCCATGAATCAGGTAACTTTAAGGTACAGCCATGACAGCAATGGCAGGAAAAATGATATATAATATTAATCATATTCGGATATTCGGTATTCGGTTTTCGGCCAACTGTTTCCTATATTTGGTATTCGGTTTCGGCCAATAATTTCCCTTTCGGTGCATCCCTATATATATATATATATATATTACATAATGTGAAGAACCATTGCTGGAGGAAGGTGCGATACTTGCCGGTTTATGCCGTCTCCTGAAATGGTTATTTTACTAGCTTACACTTTTTCAGATGGGGGGTTATACATATACTTTTTGGGGTCCTTATAATTGCCCTGAAATATTGAGCACCACTGATATAGAAACATGAGGTCTTTCGGAAAACTGTCAGGATTTAGAAGACATGCATGTTTTTTATTTCGACGTCAGGCCTTAAATGGGTTTAATGCTGTGCTGTTTTCCAGTGAATTGGGCGCGCCTGAGGAGGTCGTCCGCGGGCGCGTTATGCCGACACGAATTTGAATCAGTGACCAGCTGTTAGAGACAGACCTGTATATATATCTGTCTGTCCCGCAAAACATCTGTGGCTCACTCTCTCTGCCCACTCCGTCCGTCTCGCTCTCCTCTCATGTTTGTGTTCACTTCGTGACCATCTGGCTCCCGATGATATCTGTTGAGTGCTGAGTTCTCGATGTACACAGACGCGGAGACTGGAGAGGGAGATCGTATGAAACGTTCTGAGCAAAGCCGTCTTTCAAAGCGGCCTCGCGATTGCTTTCCGTCTCTTATACTGCATGCGTTCGCGGTGACCGGTGCAACGGTGCAAATCACGGTTTATGTTAACCCATTTAGACTTAAGTTCGATTCTACAAATGTCCTCTAAAACATGACAGTTCTTTTCTGAAAAGCCTGTGTTTCTATGTCAGTGGTGCTCAAACTATTTCATTTCAAGGACCCCCAATAATATAATGTAATTAGATAGGGGCTGCCAACCCCTATCTGAAAATATGTTGTTCCAGTTCCAGGGGACCTCCCAGAAGCAAAGATTTGAGTTAAAAACGTTTGCCCTGAAAGAATATATGTTCAAAGATTTGCACCACATTTTCACGATTTTTCAAAAATAGCAGACCTACAAGCTTGTGAGCTTGTAGATCTGCTATTCTTCAATAGCTAAAGTATAACATAATGTTTAAAACACTGTGTACTTGTGACTCTTTCTAGTCTCTCCCCCTGAGGGATGCTCAACTGCTAGAGCTTCGGGAGCTGCCCGCCGTGCTAAATTGTTTTACGAAACGCTTCATTAATCCATATTTTAGCGTGGGGTCGCTCGCTGTGTAAACTATATTTAGCTTTCATGTAAAAAAAACTAAAACAAAAAAACAACAACCTCATGTTACATTTTTGGCATGTGTTGTTTGTTTGAAGAAAAGAGAGAGAAAGAGAGAGTTTTGAGCAGAAGTTTCACTCTGGAATCAATTTAAATGGAACAGCCCCTCTCTCTCTCTCTCTATTTGTAGAAATGTTTATAGCCTATATACCTACAGAATAAAAAGAGCATTATTCTATAGGTGTACGTACGTATATAAAGAGAAAATAAAACATAGCTTGGTTTCTCTATATTCTCTTTTGTTGTTTAGATACAGTATATATAGGGTGAAGTATTTACCAAGACAGGAGGGTCTAATCACAGCCTGGATCCTGCAGGGTGAGTGATATTTTTGGGTCAAAACAAAATGTTTTTCTGTTAAAAAAGTTAAAGCCCTATATATTCTGGTACTACTGTCTGGTATAAGTAATCATTGCTATATAGAGTGTTTGTTCAGTAACATGGTTCTCCTTATCTCTCCATCTCTTTATTGAACAGAAAATAATAGCCTTACATTTTCAGGTATTAAGTAAGTCACAACATTTCAGCCGCAAGGAGAGAGTAGCCATATATATCGGCTTTTGTCTGCTCGTTTATTTGTGTTCATCACTTTTCAATATACATATAAATATACTTTTAACCCAGTGTTTTAAGCATTATGTTATACTTTAGCTGTTGAAAAACAGCATGAGCATGTAGTTGTAGGTCTGCTATTTTTGAAAAATCGTGAAAATGTGGCGCAAATCTTTGAATATATGTTCTTTCAGAGCGAACGCTTCTGGCAGAGGTCCCTGGAACAAACAATATTTTCAGATGGGCTTCCGCAGCCAAATACATAATTCTGAGGGTCCTTGACATGAGATATTGAGCACCACTGATACAGAAACATAGGTATTTCAGAAAACTGTCAGGATTCAAAAGACATTTTCTTTTAATTCAGGTCTAAATGGGTTAAGTGGTCAGATGGGGTTGGCCGAAAAAATAGCCAATCTACTATCAGCTATTTTTGCTATATATTTGAATTGAAATACTGAATCCTTTTTTTTTGCTATTTTTTTATTAGAATCCTGAAAAGTAACCTTTTTATATAATTCCAAATGCATAGTTACATTTATGTTAACTTTATGAACTAAATACAAATACATAAAATAAATACATTGTAATATACCGGTAGTCATTAAGCTATACATATATAGACTGAAGTAATTAAACGGGTCAGGTTTGCATGTTTGGAATTGTAACAGCTGAAAAAAAAAGAAATCAGTACCGCTATTCTGATATTAACCCATTCCGGACGGGAACCAGGTGTTGGAAAAATAGCAGATCTATACAAGATCGCTATACGAGCTTGTAGATCTGCTATTTTTTAAACATCGAGAAAATGTGGCTCAAATCATTGAATATATATCCTGTCACAGTGAAATCATATCTTCTTTCAGATGGGGGTCGGTGGCTAATTACATATACGGTCCTTGACATGCACCAGTGACATAGAAACAGGTATTTCAGAAAACTGTCAGGATTTAGAAGACTTTTTATTTATTTTTTCGACAACAGGCCTAAATGGGTTAAGTGATGGTGGTGGGGGGGGGGGGGGCGCCAGTTGCCCATGTAATGCTCTACAGCACAAACACCCATGGTCGTCATGGAAACTCAAACTGGCACGTCTTGCACGGTACATAGTTGACCTCTGACCCCTCAGATTCGCCATGCCCCCCTCCCCCCCCCCCAGGTGGTTGCTCTCCCACACCTGTCAGAACCCGGCGGGATGAACATGCATCCGTGCCCCAAGCCCCCCCCCCCCGTGAGGCCCTAGTGCAGGGGTATTCAATTAGATTAGGCCGGGGGCCACAACTGTAGAATGATTGTGTGTGGGGGGCCGCACTGTGTGCGCGCGAAGCGCGGAAATTTGTGGGTTCTCAAAATGCTTTTTGTGCTCAAACACGAAGATTTATGTATATTTCCGCACATGAGTAATGAGCAGGGTAATATGTCTATACAGGTATATGCCACCTTAGAATAGATGTAGGCCTAGACCTATTTGACAGTGCATAAACAGCATTGCTTTGACATTAACGACCATCAGCTGGACGGACACACACACACACACACACACACACACACACACACACACACACACACACACACACACACACAAACATTACATAGAGCAGTGATTCCAAAGTGGGGTTCGGGGTCCGGGGACCCCCAGGGTCCTTGAGGCAGTTCCAGGGGGTCCCCAGGGAAATGGTTTGGAATCAAATGGACCCTTATGGGTCTGTAACTCTGAGAGTGTACAAATGGAACCAAATGGACCCTAACAGGGTTTATTATTGTGAGAATGATGGCTTCCATTTTCGCAACTTTTCAGGACTAGAAAGCCTGCAGTTTCTATTAGCTTGGATTCTCCATTGATGTCACTGTTGGGTGGGTTTCTGAACTGCCCACAGCCCTCCTATGTGACACAGACAGAGTAGAAACATCTCATCATCAGTCATTTTATCATGATTATTAGTGAGGACCTATTATATGAAGATAGGTTGAAAAGTGGTCCTTTAATGATTACTGTCATTATGGTAATCTCACATTTAATATCGCACACACCATACCTGTAACTGTTATTAGCCCTATTATTATTCTCAAAAAAAAAAAAAAGTTTTTTTTTTTTTTTTTTTTTTTAAATTCTTCCAGGGGCCACAAGGAGGCGCTCCGCGGGCCACATGTGGCCCGCGGGCCGCCAATTGAATATCCCTGCCCTAGTGGTTGGAGCGTGAACTGCAGGCGGACCCGTGGATTCATGACGAGGAAACCCCGTGCAGCTGAGCTTTAACATTGAGCGCTCGGTTTGCGCTCAATTATAGACGGTTCTTTCGGGTGCTTGACGGGGGGGGGGGGGCTGCTATCGCTCCGGTTCAGTCTCTATCCTTTTATTACTCTATAGTCAGGTCTCATATACACACATTGTGACATTTCAAACAGACATTCTGTGTTTTCCGTCCTGTGTTTCATGGCCGCCTCGATGCTTTTCCAATGGAAGTCACGCGTGGTTTGACCAGACACTTGTATTAAATTGCCCCCCCTCCCCCCATCAAACACAAGTGTTCGTTTTATGTGTGAATGAGGCCTCGGAAGACCGCACCCACACAACTGTGTACTGTGACCAGTGTTGATTTTGACAGCAAATTTAGATTTTAGTTTAGTTAGTTCGTTTTGGTCATATATATTTATCTATATTTTATCCATGCTAACTAAACCCCTTATTCCTATAAACTACTTTGTAATTTTTTTTATTGAATTACATTTTTTTATAGTTAAAATAGCAAATCTACAAGCTCACAAGGTGTCGATGTATAGATCGTCTGGTTGAACTATTCAAAACGTATTTTCAAAATAGTAGAGAGAGAAAATACGATTTTACACTTTGGAAAAAATGGTCTGAAATATGGTAACATTTTCAGTATATAGGAAAAATAGCTAAACTTTTTTTTCTTTATATATATAAAATACAACTTTTAAATGAAACGATTTTATTAACAAAACAGCGTTAGCTTGGTTAAATTGTTACATTGTGATAATATCAAACATATCAGATATACATATACACAATGTACAGAAGCTCCCACTAAGAGACTGCACTTGGACAGGGCTTTTTTTCCTGCAGAAAATTGTCTTTTATATATAAATGTATGTGCATGTGTGTGTGTGTGTGTGTGTGTGTGTGTGTGTGTGTGTGTGTGTGTGTGTGTGTGTGTGTGTGTGTGTATATATATATATATATAAAGCTGTGTGCTTAGTGTGAACAAGAGCAATTGTCCCATCATGTATGCACCTGTGTAGTCAGTACCCAACTTCACATGACTAATGAGCACGCACGCGCACACACAAATGCACCAACTGAGGCCTCGACATGACAGCGTAACACAATGATGAAACTGAAACACATGCAGAGGTTGACGTCACACACACACACACACACTATTGTGCAGACCACACAATGCGCTGGGCGTGTGTAAAAACAGTTATTCACGGTCTTGCATTCTGCTGCTCTTTCCAGAGATGACTCTGACTGCTAACCTGAACTTATGCCCTTTGCATGTGTACGTGTGCGTGCGCGTGCATATGTGTCTGTGTGTGTGTGTGTGTGTGTGTGTGTGTGTGTGTGCGCGCGCACGCACGCGCGCGCATGTACTTTAAGTGTGTGAGGTGATCTCTTCTCAAATCTGAAAGAAATGTAGTGGTCTTTCTAATTGCCTAGCAGGCATGCAACATTTTTATAAACGACAATCTGTGACATCCCAAGTTCTTTACCAGGCCCTGCTTGCGTGCGTGCGTGCGTGCGTGCGTGCGTGCGTGGCCCAGGTTTGGTCATGTTATTTGGGGTATGATACCATCAAGGTCAAATGACCAACTTGCTGTATTATTTATACCAGCCCTTTTATTTTTGGAAGAGAAGCGTCTCCCAAGAACTGTATACGTTTTGTACCCAACAATGAAGAAAATACATGAAACATCTCTAACTTTAAATCATAGTTTTTGTGTATAATTTGGCATGTTATGCACTTTTGTGCACTTTAATTATATACTTTGTTAAATAATATATATAGGCATAATTATGAAAACCTGCAATTTCTGTCGGTCGGTCGCTCAAGACACTGCCCCCCCCCGCTGCCATCCTTAGATCTCCATATATGGAGCTGACCTGTTCTGACATTCCATATGTGGATCTGGATCCTCATCAAACCCTGCCGTCACCCAGGCGGATGGGTGTACGCTTCTCCACGTCCTCAGGGTGTCTTACTGGTATATAATATATATATATATATACAGTGTATAGTACCCACTGCCAATGTAACCATGACAGATGCAGATGTTTTCCCCCGTGAAAATCATTCCGTTCTTTGCCGTATAAGAGGCACAAATATAATTATGCCACCGCGTGTGCAAAACAAATGGAGGTCCAAGCTATAGTCAACCAGGATGGATTCATCGTCAGTCCAGGCACCGAATATGGGAAGCTATATTGTCTTTTGTCAAGCAAGACTTCATAAATAACCCAGACCCCCCAACCCCCTCCAGGTCTTCAGCGTATATGCATATATATATATATATCCCCTGCATATATATATATATCTTATATACAAGTGAAAAGGTGTACCCATACTCATTCTTCATGCTCTATCTCCGACCGAACCACACTTTTACCACACATCTCTATATGCAAAATAAATTCGCCACCCTCCCCGAACTGACATAGCCTATTTTTTAGCCGTTCAAGTTTCTTATTTACTCTGCAAATATTACTTTTATGAAAATCACGATCGAGCCAGCAGATAAACGGGTGCCACAACACGCCGAGAAACAAGGAATTTAACCACGCTACTTGCATACACTGCAACTCGCTTACAATTCGCAAACCTGGCAACACTGCCTGCCTCTTACGTCACCAGCTCTGCTCCTCCTGGCCTCCGTAGTCCGTCGCGCTCACAATCTGTCGCAGCCATCTTGCTTTTCTTTTGGATGGGCGAGTGGACATTTAATGCTAATAAATTAATTATAGGTCCAGCAAGCAAATCATGATGGTCTGATTGTGCTCAATAGGTCACAATAACATTCCGAAATTAGGTGTTGTGTTTTGTATGGCATTTTCCCCAGTAGTAGTTGCATATCTATCTCAGCTTTTGCCTGATAGCACACATGCTAACGTCAGCAGCCATAGCAACATACAGTGTGCGCAGACATAACATGAGTTGTTTACAACACAAACACACGGCCTTTTCACCACGCAATACACACAACAGCTCGGGAGTTATTAAACCGAACGTGGACGCTGTTTCAGTGTTACATTTGCTGCGCATATCGGAATAATTGTAACGGCATGCATGATAAATGTAACAACGCTAAAAAACACCATTAAACATATCGTTTTCACCTTAAAGCTATTACATTTCATTGAAGCAACTCCTTAGCATTGTTTTCATACCATGGATGTGATAAGATAATGTATCAAACATAAGGGAAATATTAAATAGGATCGGGTGTACCAGTTTGGCCATTTCTTTTTTTTCAATGGGGCAATACATTGATTAAACAAACGTTTGATTGATTGAGTTGTACAACGTTATACAACCCTAAACTAATTTTAGAATACACTACACAATACAATACAATTTTAGAACATATTTTGCACGTTCCATTTTTTTACTCAGAGATCCCTTTAGCTACACATGTAATATTTCCAGGCAACGGACCTACACATGTCAGCTACCATAAACCACTTCAAGTTATTAGGACGAAATAACTGACAGGAGTGACGGTGCTGTGCTGTGAGTAAACTAATAGGGGAGAGCCGCCAAGGATGTAACATTTTGCACGTTTCATTCTTTTACTCAGAGATCCGTTTAGCTACACATGTAATATTTTCAGGCAACGGACCTACACATGTCAGCTACCATAAACCACTTCAAGTTATTTTTTTGATAAAACAGGTCGGGAGTTATTCAACCGAACGTGGACGCTGTTTCAGTGTTACATTTGCTGCGCATATCGGATCAATTGTAACGGCATGCATGATAAATGTAACAACGCTAAAAAACACCATTAAACATATCGTTCTCAGCTTAAAGCAATTACATTTCATTGAAGCAACTCCTTAGCATTGTTTTTATACCATGGATGTGATAAGAAAATGTATCAAACATAAGGGAAATATTAAATAGTATCGGGTGTACCAGTACCAGTTTGGCCATTTCTTTTTTTTCAATGGGGCAATACATTGATTAAACAAACGTTTGATTGATTGAGTTGTACAACGTTATACAACCCTAAACTAATTTCAGAATACACTACACGATACAATACCATTTCAGAACATATAATATTGGCCAATATGTCAAATATGTAAATATTACATATAATGGCATTGAATGGAAGCGGACCATTTGTAACACATGTTACAAATGACCCGCTTTTGCAAGTTTTCTTTGCAGTTGCTTACAGACCAGAATGAACGTGAATTCCGTCTAAACACGATGCAAACTAATGAAGAACATAAGCATGAACACATCCATGTGGATTTTTATTCACCAACACCAAAGACAAAAATTGTACCACACATATACTCCAGGTGTAAAATTAGACGCATTTTGAAGGTAAACACTTCAAACTTCAAACTCCTGGCCACGTAGAGTACGTTGCTGTACACATACTGACGCGATGGCGTCATGGTGGCGTTGACCAATCAAGATATAACGTCCATGTTACAACCGTGAAGCGTTACAACCTTGGCGGCTCTCCCCTACATTTGTTACTAACATTAGGTTGTGGCGAAGTAGACACGTGGCCAGCAGATACTGTGTTTTGGACAAACAGGCTAGGTATTGGTGTTGATTTGGGTCAACTGGACAAACAGCGTGGTGTTGTTTTGTGTCTGTGTTTGTGTTGGAGCGCCTCAGTGTGGCCGTACAGGTCATGTGCAACCTCTTCCACAGAGAGATGGAGACACTAAATCTCAGCTGGACAAACATGTTTGCATGCATGCATCGCTGCCTTGCATGCTGTGTGCTACTGTTGAGTCTGTCACTTACTTTGACTGATTTATGGCATTGTCTTTCTGTTAAAATCCAACTATGTTAATTTAAGAACTCTGGGCATATAGGTCATTGTTTATTCACTGTGCACACGTGTAGCCTATTGTATGTCAGACTGTATGTCTGTCCCACAGTCACAATCCTTTAGTACTTAGGCTGTGGAAATATTCAGGACAAAACAATGGTACATTTCCAATAACCCATTCGTTACTACATGTGGAGTCAACTCCCGCCATTTATTTCTTCCCATAGTGCGTGGCAAAGTCGCTCTGGGATGAGTGCGCGCGTAGCGCGCACGAAATTCTAGTATATATATATACCTCCTATACGAGCACCCCCGGCCTTGTCTCGGCAGCCGGCTGCGAAATGGACTGCCGACGTGCTGACCCCTATCTTTGAGTTCAGAACGGCATTGGGAGCTAATGTTTCTGGCTTCACTGCGACCACCCTCCTTCTCCCACACACAGCCCTGTCCGTCCGTCTGTCTGTCTGTCTGTCTGTCTGGTCGCTGTTTAGCGTAGAGCGCTTCTCGCACTTTATAAATGCTCTATATAGACCCGTGGTTCTCAACCGTTTTGAGGCCGCGACCCCCCCAAGGTAATCACACTAAATAAAAAAGCAATGGCTCACAGATATATTCCATACATCATGACTATAGTTGAGGAGCCGTGATAGCGCTTCCTCTCACAGGGGACGGACGGACGGACGGACGGGGGGGGGACAGCTATACCTCTACATAAGACTTTTCTTCCCAGGCGCTGCAGGCGAGGGCCGCCGGCGGGCCCTACAGAGAGATGACATCAGCACCGCACTCTGACGAGGCCCCTGACAGCCGTATGTAAATCGAAGATGACGAATCGCTTCCCCCCGCATCGCCTATACTCGCCACCCCCCGAAGCCTCGGCGATGAAAGACACCGGTGAGAACGAAGGGAATGGTGTGTGTGTGTGTGTGGGGGGGGGGGGGGGTCTATGCACAGCACACCCACCAGCTTTTGAAGTGCAAGAGAAAAGGTGAGAGAAGGGTACGGGCCTGTCTGTCAAGGTCCAGCCGCGCTGTAGTAAAACCCTCCGGGGTTTGATTCAACCCACTTCTTAACCCGAGAGGCCGACTCTATATACCAATGTCTTCCAAATCCCAAACAGTTGTCTGAAAAAACGTATATCAAACGTTTTCATGTTTCCCCCAACATTATTATTATTATTTGGCCGTGGGTACAACCCCCCCCCCTCCCCCATCTCTAAGTATTTTGTTCTCCCAGAAGCAAATATTTGAATTGACAAATGTTCCCTTTAAAAATATATTTATTCAAAGAATCGCACAGGTTTTCGTGATTTTTTTTCTAAAATAGAAGATCTACAAGATCACAGTGTGCTGAAAATAGCCGATCTACGAATAGATCTGCTGTCTTTCTCGAACCACCTTTTGGTGTTTTGATTTAGCTATTGAAAAATAGCAGATATTTGGGAGTCCTTGACATGAGATAGTTTGAGAACCACAGAAAACTGTCAGGATTTAGAAGACACTTGTAGAATCGTCCTCAGGTCTAAATGGGTTTAAGTGGTTTGGTCCATGTGGGTCCAGACTACTAGTTTTAGGACATTCATGCAGTCGGACAGACACTTGGTTTTAGGACATTCATGCAGTCGGACAGACACTTAGTTTTAGGACATTCATGCAGTCAGACAGACACTTAGTTTTAGGACATTCATGCAGTCAGACAGACACTTAGTTTTAGTACATTCATGCAGTCAGACAGACACTTAGTTTTAGGACATTCATGCAGTCAGACAGACACTTGGCTTTAGGACATTCATGCAGTCGGACAGACACTTAGTTTTAGGACATTCATGCAGTCAGACAGACACTTAGTTTTAGGACATTCATGCAGTCGGACAGACCCTTCGTTTTAGGACATTCATGCAGTCGGACAGACACTTAGTTTTAGGACATTCATGCAGTCGGACAGACACTTAGTTTTAGGACATTCATGCAGTCAGACAGACACTTAGTTTTAGGACATTCATGCAGTCAGACAGACACTTAGTTTTAGGACATTCATGCAGTCGGACAGACACTTAGCTTTAGGACATTCATGCAGTCAGACATGCAGACACTTAGTTTTAGGACAGACACATACTAGCCTCGGAAACCCACATGTTTTTATTTCAACCGTATACACGTCTCATTGTCTGTCTTAACTCCTAATTAACCTTTTACCTAATGGGGGGGATGCCAGTTTGGAGAGCAGTGAGTACTGACATTGATGCTTTGGTAAAATGGCAATGTGCATGTAATGGGCAGCCACGCACGCACACGCACACACACACACACACACACACACACACACACACACACACACGCAGTGGGAGGATAAAGTGATTCCACATGTGTTATGCATGGAGAAGAGATGCATGTGACCACCCATAGAATGGGGAAATCCCAGGTGTCTTATGCCTTTGTTCTGGCTGTGTGCGTGTGTGCGTGCGTGCGTGCGTGCGTGCGTACGTGCGTATGTGTGCGCACGTGCACACGAGCAGCATGTGCATGGGCAGATGTTTGTGCTCCCATACAGTATATGTGCACAGGTGCTTGTGTCTGCACAGTGCATACATACATGCATGTACAGTGCATGTATGTGCATGCACGTGCTTCAGCGCATTCACTTCTATGTGTAGCCGTGTGTGCTCCAATGCGTGCACAGGTGCATTGGTGTGTCTGCAATGCATGTGTGTGTGGCTACGTCCGTGCAAATGCATGTTTGGGTTTATGTGGGTTTAAATGCACATTGCCGAGGTGAAACATGACCAATGGCGTTATTTTAGTACAATGTTTCTGCCCAACTGTGACTGTATATGTTCAACAGCAAAGTGAACATTTTCAAATATCACGTCACTCCCTCTTGAAAAACACACACACACACACACACGCAAACACACACGCGCGCACACACACACACACACACACACACACACACACACACACACACACACGCACACAAACACTGATTAATGGGCTGTCTCTGATGGCTTGTTTAGAGACAGATGGAAGTACACGAAAGCCATTTGTCGGCAGCTGAATTTATGTGTTGTCTACCACGTCGCTGTGGCTGCAGTGGAGATGCAAAGTCATTTTCCAACGACTCTGCCTTTTTAATTAAAGTGGTAAAACTGTCTTTGAGAAAGGGCTGACTTTCCCGCTATAGCACGCACGCACGCACGTGAGGAACGTTGGGAAACTACCTCCTTTTGAAAGCTTTTTCGGGAGAGATGGAGCACCAGGTTGGTTTGTTGTTTTTTTAAAGATCGTTTTTCTGCCTTTTATTGGATATAGTGCCGTTTAAAACGAGCTGCAGCGGGAGAGAGACTGGGAGTGCCACGCACGCAGCAAATGTCATCTGCCTTGGGAATCGAACCTGCGACCCGCTGTTGGGCTGCATTAGGTCCTATATATGTGGTATATGTGCTTTAACCATGGCACTAGACCATGGGTGCCCCATGATGGGGGGCCCTCCTTAACCACGGCACTAGACCATGGGTGCCCCATGATGGGGGGCCCTCCTTAACCACGGCACTAGACCATGGGTGCCCCATGATGGGGGGCCCTCCTTAACCACGGCACTAGACCATGGGTGCCCCATGATGGGTGCCCCATGATGGGTTGGTGGGGGGGGGCATGGAGCACCACTCAAAAAAAACATCTTGCAAGTATATGAGAACTAGGCAGTTGTAGAGTCGGCCTCAGGTTTTAATGGGTTAAATGCATAGTTTGCTCAAGACTCAGTGTACTTCTACTGTATATGTGATTGTGAACTGACCAGCAGATCTACAAGCTTATAGTTACAACATATTTGCGTTGTATAAGTTTGCAGATCGGCTATATACTTCCTCTACTCACACTGACCCAAACGACTTGCCTCAAGAGGAAGACAGACACATCCATGCATGGTGTGCAGGCAGATCAATACACCTGTGCACCACTGGCACACACACATGGCTATACGTATAGAAAAGAGATGTGTGTGGACTCTAGACAAAACTCTTTCCTATAGTCTTTTCTCGACACTGTAGAGCAGTGATTCCCAACCTGTGTGCCGTTTCAGTGTGTGTTCCTGCTGGTGCGTTCACACGGGCAGTTGAAACGATGCAAGACGCGTTGTGGGTTGAGCCCACACTGTGTTGCAAAGCGGCTGTGGTGCAGCTTACAAATCGCCCAAGTGTGCCCTGGCAGAAAAAGGTTTGGCAACACTGCTGTAGAGGGCAAAATGGATGGCCCTGAGTGACTATGGTCAACTATAAGTAGGGTTTAACTTTTAAGTGGCTATATGGACTAAGGGGAAAACACTTGGAAACTATAGAAGGTTTTCTGTTTGGGTGTGGCAGTCTCGCTGAAACCAAAGAAGCTTAGGGTTGCATGCAGCGACATGTCATGATTTGATTGTCATATTTACAGTACATTGAATGTGATGTGTTGTCATGTTATCAAAATGACACGTGTGGGCGGCTTCCCTCCCTTCTCCAAAACGTTTACAACACCAATAAAGCACGTCTCTGTGTTCGTATTCATAAAATGCCCTGAACGCAAACGGCAAGCTCTCTCTCTCTCTCTCTCTGTCTCTGTCTCTCTCTCTCTCTCTCTCTCTCTCTCTCTCTCTCTCTCTGTCTCACTCTCTCTCTCTCTCTCTCTCTCTCTGTCTCTCTGTCTCTCTCTCTCTCTGTCTCTCTGTCTCACTCTCTCTCTCTCTCTCTCTCTCTGTCTCTCTGTCTCTCTCTCTCTCTCTCTCTCTCTCTCTCTGTCTCTCTCTCTCTCTCTGTCTCTCTCTCTCTCTGTCTCTCTCTCTCTCTCTCTCTCTCTCTCTCTCTGTCTCACTCTCTCTCTCTCTCTCTGTCTCTCTGTCTCTCTGTCTCTCTCTCTCTCTCTCTCTCTCTGTCTGTCTCTCTCTCTCTCTCTCTCTCTCTCTCTCTCTCTCTCT